>NC_133651.1:314073633-314373633 GCF_009905375.1 Apium graveolens | reverse complement strand
TTATTAAAATTGGGTGTGGTGTGTGGGTAATGTAAATGTGAAGGGTGTCATAGCTGCAAACAGGTGCCATGCTCAACCATGTAACTTGATTGAAGTATGGTTGATGAAGATATTAAAAAGATTTATATTGACTTTGGTAGAGTTGATCCTAACAGTTTGCCCCATCTGATTTATGCAAATGATATTGTACTGAATTTGTCCATGTAATTCATGCATCCTATTCTACTTGTGTACCAAACTTTTTTAATATCACCAAAGGCAATCTTCAAACCAATACTTCCTAGATAGCAGCCAACAATATTTGCTGACCGATATGAACATTATTTAACAGTGTTTGGCAAGTTCGTAATATTTCTAATGTATATGCTGCAAATAGTACTATAATACATACCTTAGAGAATGGTTAGATTGTTGGCCCGACTATGCAGTATGGACTCGTTAACAAATACAAAGATGTGGTGGGGGATTTGGATGATAGAGTCCTCCAACGGTTTAAGTAAAGTAGGTTCATGGAATAGGAGTTTAAGCGGACAAGCCAGGGGCCAGAATCGAGCTTCATTCCTTGTCACAAGGGGATTCTTAAGAACGTATATTTTTCCCTTTGTGATATGATCAATGAACGTCAATAACATGGGCATGAAAGGTTTTTCGACGGTGGCATGTTGCAATGTACCCTGCAGTGTTGTGTAATGTTGTATGTCTGGGAATAAATGAAAAATAATTACGATAGTTAAAATATTAGAGTGGAGCTTGTAAATGTCTCACTTTCACGCCGGATAAAATCATGCCTATAAATAATAGTTCCTTGCCGTTGTTGCTCAAGGTGTTCCACACCCTACAAATCCGTACCTTGATGGCACACTCATCAGGAAAGGTAGGTATATTGGAGAGGTTACGGTATATCATATCCGGCGAAGCAACGAAAAAAGTAAATAAAAATAACAAAGGTGGAATGGTTAAGCTATTTGGAGGGGGACTTGTTTTTGGAATGAGTACCAACGAATGTTTAAACCGATAGGTTTTTGGTATAACAAACTCCTCATATAGGCTTGTGCACTTCAAAAGACGACTGTTGAGTTACAAAGTATGGATATTGTTGAGATTTTTATAGTGGTATCATGAGAAATTAAATGTGCGGTATGAGTGTAAACTTTATCCATGAAATCAACAAATATGTCCCCGTTGGTTTACAGGAACGGCCTCTCGAGAGAAGATGTAAAGGCTATAGTTGTCACGCATGTAAATGTAATTTGTATTGCTATAAAAATAATCATTCTTTGAGAAAAAATAAAGATGTAAATTTAGCAGGGCGCATGGTTTTTAGACCTAAAAATAATTAAGAAGTCGGTTCCTTCATTTTTTGTCATTTTTAAAAATACAAACCCTAGTATGAAAGCTGCCCCTAATGACTAGCCAAATCAAAGAAACAAAGAAGAGAATTTGGGATTATCGTATTGTATCCCAATATTAACAAGTTTCACACGTGAAATACAATCATTTAGCGAGATATTTTAATGAGAACAGTGAACGTTTAGATGAGATTATGTGACTTGTATGTAGGTGGAAAAAAGAGAATATTGTAGTCTAGAAGACTCATGCTTGAGGATTGAAGATTTAAATGTTCTGGCTAAAAGAACATTACAACATTGTACAAATCAACCAAAACTTTAAGACCAAGGCCCCCTTTTTTGGAAAACAGTTATGAAATGCTACCTTAGAATGACAAGAATCAGTATCACCTTTCCCAAAGAAAATGAAAGTATTTGGGATAAGAGCCTAAGATTATAAAGCGCATTTAAAGTAGTAAGAAAATACAGATTTAAAAGCGAAATCTACTTGGAAATACATAAGAATTTCCGAATTCTTCTGAAAATAGAAGCTATGAGGGTTTGAATATCCTAAACTCTGAGCTTGAAAAGAACCAGAGTTCGTATATAACATTATAATTTATTTTAGGATCTACATTTGGGAAATCATCATCTGATTGTATGGTGTTAAAAACAGAGTGCAATGTTTCCTTTAAAAAAATAAATAAAACCGGATAACACTCAATTCATCCCCATCTATCAGAATGAATTCGTTATTAAGATGTGTAACAAGATCATATCAATAATTCAGAGAGTTATTTGTAATCACCTCTACATAATCATAACAAAAGGCTCGATCCTCCACTTACTTACTGTTTTAAACATGCTGAAGCTCTTCCTTATCTCGGAAAGCCAAAATTATCTTCCAAGAATCAAGACCATATTCACCGGGACAAAAATGGCTACCTAGATATGCGACCAAGTTATTCTATAGAATTTATGAAATGTTGGAAGCTTTTTTACTTCTAAAAGGAGATATCAAGGGCAGGGTAGAGATAAGATATAACATTACGACACATAAAACCATAATCACGCGCATCCCATAAAATTGCAAAGCACCGTCAACAGCTCAAGACTTTGATTCCTAGAGATGTTTTGATTTCCTCAGAGCATTTCCACCTCTAAAAAGAACAAAAGAAAAACAACAACTTTGTTGTCAGGGTAGAGGAATTTTGATCCCTCGCCAAAACAATTTGCTTTTTGCATTACAAACAAAATGTTAATTTAGACCATCTTATTTTATCTACCATTAGGAGGTCTGTGCTACATCTTCTATTTGCTAATTAGTGAATCCAATGATTTGATCATCTTGTACTAAGAAAGCTCTGGCTTCTTAGAGAACATGCTTTTGCTCTATGCACCACATAGCCCCTACAGTATCCTTTGGGAGTCTTTTATACACATCAACAGTTTCATCATACCTTTGCACCCACAAAAAAGTATACATAAGTGATGGATGCATTTTATATCAAATGGAAGACGATTGATTATCTACCCGAAAACTGACTCGTAAGAACATAATACTCTCCTGAAATAGGGGTGCCGACAAAGCTGCAAGATGTTGGTCTACTTAATGATTGGAGGTTGGTAAAAGGTTAAGACAATGCTGAATTTTAAGAATCTCTACTAGATGCTTACTAATAATGGAATAGTGTACCAGACAGGCAGCTATAGTTGACCTCCATTGGGCAAAAATATATTATAACAAACGGATCTTGCATCTTGTTGAAATATCTTATACTGCAAATAAACCCGCACATGGTGTAGATTCATCTCTATCTGCTTTAACTTTCATCCCACCTAAAGAAATGAGAAAATAAAACAATATAAATAATTCGCATGGCTAATTAGTTATATATGTGATCTTTATTATCAAACTCTAAATTAGACTTATGCATAATCTAGTATACAATTTGCATCATAGTTGGGATACAATTGGTATATGTAAATTCATTTAAAAAACTATTAGTCAATGCACGCTATTATTTACAGGGCTCGCACATAATGGTTTTTTCCAACATACGTTGTACCAATAAAAATCTCAGATGTATTGACAGTGATACCAACCATAGTCCCCTCACAGACAAATGAGTGTTATGCAGCAAGTTATACCACGCATAAGTCAAGGTTTAAAGATGTGACAACAAACAGAGTTTAGGGCTTCACTTACAATAAACGTGTCATTGAATGAAGCAAAGAAGTGAGCAACACCAAAAACATTCTCTCTATTCCTAAAAGCAGGACCCAGGGCCACATTTTCTGAAATGAATTCCCGATGAACAAAATAGGTTTGTTAAATATTAACCACCGATAACGCATTTACGGACCAATAATGGTTGCAGGTCTCAAAGCAAGCTATAGTTATGATGGGGTTGAATTACCCTTTTAAGCGTCAATATATAGGGAAATTTTCAGACACAACAACATCCTTATGTGTGTGGCACGAAAATAGATTTTCAAAAATTTTGTGATAGACGATGTTCTTCGTGTACCCTCTACATTCATCTGCTTCGTCGACGCATACAATTTTCAAACCTCGTGAAGAAGTGACCCGATAGACTGTCACATAAAATGGCCATGGCTAAACACTCTTTTAGGCAAAAACAAACCCACATTCTTCTTTGTTTGGCCTTGACTTTTATTTATAGTCATAGCATAATAAACGACTATTGGGAGTTGCTTTCTCTTCAGCATAAAAGGCACGGTTTTATCGACAGGGGACATGTTTATCCAGAGAATATATGTAATATCGCCTATTCGGTTGCGCGTTATAATCAATGCCTCAATTGAGAAAGGATACGTCCTCGTAACTATGAGTCGAGCCCCGTTGCACAGTCCTTTCTTGAGATTCAAGTTTCGAAGAAGCATTATAGGGGCACCAATTTTAACCCGGATCTTATGATTGGTACACTGCTGAATTTCAAAAAGTTTAGAGATCCGGGTAGATACAACACCTTATCACCCACACCAGTTGAAGAGGCCTTATAAATACTATCACAACTGTTGTAGGTTTTAAAATCCCCTTGCAGTAGCTACAGTACATGATTATTAACATAATCCACAAACTCGTTTAGAGGAGTCAATATAGCCCTATCACGCAGATATTTTATGTCCCCATGCCTCTGACGCAAATCTCCATATACCTCGGCCACCATCGCATCCATTGGGTCACCATTATAGTTTAACCTAAGTTGCACAACATAGGAAAATAACAGCCTCAACTCCTTATTATTGTGAGAAAAATGGTATTAACTTCCTAATTATTTTCAATTATTATGCTCTTTGGTAGTGCTCACAACATGATTGAAATGTGTTAATATCGAATAAAGGATGTGAATGATTTTAGTTATTAACCCGATATCAACCAGTTTTTTGCAGGTAAGGTTTTTTTGAAAGATCATATCCACATAAAACTATAGATTGGTATGAATAAGGTCTTACCTTAATTTTTTTCGCAATGCTATAACAACATTTATGGTTTTTTGAAACCCTCATTTAGCCGTGGGCAGTGTCATAATGCTTGTAAAATTGATCATGACAGAAAATAAGCCAAGCCTTTTTTGGGTCATTCACCTTCAGGTTTTTTAAACATAACGAATTCATTGCAGGGTCAAACAAAACCACAAACAAAAGGTGAAAGTATTAGAAGTTCAAAAACCAATTTTTTTACCTCGTTTAGTATTTTTTATCCATGACGGCTATATGTAGTCACCAAATTGCAAAGCAGGTTCTGAGCCATCACCCAGTTCCAATATCTAATCCCAGAACTCTACCCTTCTACCATCAATTATAAATGGGGGCACATTTATTTCTATCCTCATATTTTCAGTAAGTTGGAACATCTGACAATGTTGCCACAATTTTGACTTGGTTATTACTGATGCAACAACGTCCTCTCTTCCTTTCTTTGGGAAAACCAGAAAAATTTATCTGAAATCGCCCCAAGCAACATAGTAACACCTCCAAAAGGCAACAACCGTGCATTAGGACTTGTCTTATTGCGGAGGTCACGAAATGTTCGGTCAACTGCTTCAAAAATGAAACGGTGATTCATAGGAGCTTCGTCCCATATGACTAAGCTAGTGTTGCATATTAGCTCTGCGAGATAAGTATTTTGTTTAATGTCGCAACAACTGAATTCATTAATGTCTATCGGTATTTTAAAGCGGGAATGAGCTGTCCGCCCCCATCAATTAAAAGAGAACCTATTCTGGAAGAAGCAATGCCCAAAATTATTTTACCTTGGCTCCTTAATCTTGATATGATAGTTGACCACAAGAAAGTCTTCCCGGTCCCTCCGGGTCCGTAAACAAACTAGAAGCCACCCAAGCTAGAGTCCACATACCCGATTATTGTTTCATATATGGTGCACTGCCTTTGATTGAGATGCTCACAATTATTATCCGCCTTCAACCGAAGTTCCTCTCGATCATACATCATTTCCTCAATTAAAAATTCGTTCCTATACTTCGAAGTGCTGACAACATTCAATTTTGGATAGTCAACCAATTTCTTCCCATACCGTTTCAATATATTATTAACGACCTTAGGTGCAAGCATTTGTTTGTCGGCAACATCAATTTTCAATACTGGCAAATTCAATATCTTTCTACGGTTGTATTCAATATCATCGGCTAATATTGTCCAATACTTGGCCCATAGTTCCCGTGATTACTAACTTCACAAAACACCAACATAGTGACAAATAATCTCGTATGTGAGAAGGTGATGCACATATAGATGCATCATCAAGCACAATATGCCATTCTTTATCTGATTCAAGCAAACCTCTCTGAAAATAAGCTTCCTTATATATTGGGCATACCACTCCATCCACAGTTCTAATATCCTTAAAATCCATTGGTCCAGTAACAAAATTTAACAACAAACGCATGTAAATTTTTTCTCCAGATGTAGGATGAGCATAAACCATATGACCATCAACATCCAATTTTTTTCCTGCCGAAACCAGCGTTTGGAAGAGGCATCCCACCAATATTTTGTAGGATATTTAACGAAGGCAGATCACGACCTTGGTCATCATATCGATTATTCAATAACCACTGAATAAACATTGTTCCGTCAGGTCCAACCTACGTACTATCTCTGGAACAGTGTCATTATCGTGGAACCGCACCTCCTGCTTATTCTCAAGGTGGAAGTACAGACGTTGCACAAATGGTTCCCTATGATGTATATGAAACTCAAATAAATGCCAACATGCCTCAGCTGCAGATATATATTAGCATGAGAGTTAGCTTGTCACTTTATTGAAATAGCTCCTTTGCGTAGAGGTGGATGGCTGATCTGTTGTGGTTTGTTGTTGGCCTACTTTTTCCAAAACAAATGTAGTTGTATCCGAACCCTTGCCAATATATTTAAACATGCACTTTATGGACATCAAGCGATTATACCATTCAACATTTATGTGGGCCTGATACTTGACCAATAAACCATGATGACGAGGAACAACATGGCTACACAAACAAATTTTTTTGATAAAGTAAGAGGCTTCAACGGTATTACGAAAGTCAAAATTTTAAAAAAGTACAGTAGCGGGTTACCTATTATTCAGTAGTATATTGTTCCACTCCACAGTTCTTTTCGTATCTCTAAGCATTTATAAAGCATAACCATCATCATCCACAGTGGTTTTGTCGTGGAATGCCTTTGGATAATACTTTGTGCATTTGCCTTTAGACATACATGGACATTTTGGGTTTGTGGCTCCACATGGTCCATGCATCATAAACTGAGAGACTACCTTATACCCTGCAGGATCAACTTTCTCATCATGTAATACTGCATATATGACCTCATCTATGTCTTTTGGAGTTATCAACTTGTTTTCTTCGACAAACCACAATACTATATGAGCATGAGGGATACCCCGTTTTTGGAACTCAATCGTGTAGACAACTGTTAAAAAATACAATAAGGGTATATAAGGGGAAAAAGTAGCCTAAATGCTCTATAGATGTTTATGTATCAGACCACAACGTAATTGACATGTGGATATGCATCGAATCCTAAAGTACTGAAGAAGTACATAAGTTATCATACCAAACTTTCTACTAACAAAGAGTTTTTATTTTTGGCTACATGCACAAAAAAATATAGCAAATGAACTGACTTGGAGTAAACCTAATATTCGGATTGGTAAGGAACACATAGACCGGTTAACAACCATAATCAATCCCTTTGTTTGAGCCTGGTGATAATAGAAGCCCACCTTCAAACCCAATAGATTCACCAGCGAAACAACACATAATTACGGGGAAGCATAAAACTGGCAAACGGAAAATTGCGAAGGAGGCTGAGGCGGGCAAATGAGCAAACAACAAAATCGATCAAACACACATGCATAATGACATCAATCAGTAGACGATAAACCTCCGCCAACTCTCCTCCCTCTACGGTAAATTAAATTGCAGAGAAACCCACCTCTAACCCCTAAATGGGCACGATATAATATAAAGCGGCATCTCTGTAAATTAATGTTTTAAAGGGCAAATTTGTATTTTTACAGGTATTTTTTTGGCTTAATTTTCCCTGGTGTCTCCTTTAATATATAAAAAGAGAAGAGAAGGTATACCGAGTTCATGTTTGAGGAAATGCCTGAATATGATCATATACTGTTTGCCATAAATAATTTAAATATATATAATATATTATTTAAATATTTTGTTTATAATTTACTTATCTTAAAAATTCATAAAAACCATAATAATAAAAATCTATAATAGAAATGAAAAACAGACAATAGCGGAAACTTAACGCTATCACCCCATCCTATAAAAGCTCAATAACCAAATCATCAAAATTAAAAATTAACCTTTAATGAAAAAGAGGGCTAAGAACATATATATACAGCCCCACACATAACTAAACTCATCCATCGATTGTATCTATACTTGTATCTATCTATCTTCATCGGTACGTTCTTTTCACTTTTCGATTTTGTATCTATATGTGTATGTATTTGTTAGGGTTTCGTGTTGTTTTTTTTTGATTAATTAGGGTTTTAATCGTCGATTAGGCTTGGATTACATCTGTTTATTGATTGTTTTTGTATGTATATGCTTTAATTCATGTTTTTGTTGTTTTGTTTGTAGATCTGTTGATTTTTGTCGATTTTTTGAAATAATTTATGTGTTGGTTTTGGATGTGTATTGTATCGGCTTCGTTGCGGTTGATTTTAGTGTTTAGATGTTGATTGAGCTTGACATTTGATTATCGTGTCGATTGAGGAGTTTGAATTTGGAGGAGGTGTGTGTGATGCTGATGTTTGGTTGATTGCATTTGGAAGTTGCGGTTTGAATGTAATTGAAGTTGTTATATTGTGAATTTAGGTTATGTACGTGTTTTAACGATTTATTTTGTTGATTTAGTGTTTTGATGCTGATTGAGCATTTGTGTTTTTGACATTTGATTATTGTGTTGATTGAGTGATTTTAATTTCGAGAAGGTGTGTGGGACACTGATATTTGGTTAGTTACATTTGAAAGTTGCGGTTTGAATGTTATTGAAGTTGTTATATTTGAATTTAGGTTATGTACGTGTGTAGCGATTTATTTTGTTGATTTTAGTGTTTTGATGCTGATTGTATTTGTGTTTTTGACATTTGATTATTGTGTTGATTGAGTAATTTGAATTTCAAGAAGGTGTGTGGGACACTGATATTTGGTTAGTTACATTTTAAAGCTTTGGTTTGAATGTAATTGGTGTTTTAATGCTGACTGAGCATGCGTGTACTCAATATTATTGAGTAATTTGAATTTCGAGGTGTGTGACACTGATATTCGGCTATTTACATTTGAAAGTTGCGGTTTGAATGTAATCGAAGTCCTTGTATTGTATGTAAATCTTGACAGCAGAATATATCTCTGTATGAGTTAACGGAAAAATATCTTGGATTCGTATTCTTATCATGTGGTTATATACTGATAGTCTGATACGTGCGCATGTGGAATAATAATTGTCTGTGATGTTATTTTGCTGCCTTTTTGTGTATGTTTAGCGAAGTAATATGTGCTAAATTGTTTTTAATTTTTTTTTCTGGTTCTAGTGAAAGTTTTGGGTGCAAAGGTGTGTTTCTCTCTGGAGGATAGCTGAAATACAAATTGGCAAAATGTTTGGATCGACTAATCGTAAGTTTTATTTTTTGAGTACACCAATACTCTTTTAATGTGTTGAGTTCCATGTTGACTGGAAAGTCCTATACTTTAGGACACAACTACCATGATGATGGTTTAGTTCTATTTTGACAATTTGATAGGGAAGGATGTATTTCAACATAAATGATCTTACTAAAAATATTGTTCATGATACTAATTTATGCACATAAATGTCCTAATGTCTATCATAATTCAACTTAAATTCCCAAGATATTCAACAGTCAAAATCTGTCAGGTAGTGCTAAAATAGATAAGACTACTAAATTAATGATGGTCAATTTACCTCCGTGCATGCACATGTTAATATACAAGAAAGAAAAATGGAGCCTAAATGTCTTGCTTTGCTTCCTTTATGTTCTTTATGGCATAATAACTGTGGTGTTCTAATTGATTCTGTGTATAGGAGTTTATGAGGGAACAATTAGAATTTTATATGATGTGCTACTAATATTTGAAAATTGAACAGCTTTCGGGCAGTCTTCTACTAGTCCATTTGGCACTCAGTCTGCCTTTGGACAGACTAATAGTGGAAATAGCAATCCATTTGCGCCAAACCCCTTTGGTAGCACAACGCCGTTTGGCGCACAAACAGGAAGCTCTCTGTTTGGTGGTACCGCTACCGGTGTGTTTGGCTCAAACCAAGCTTCATCTCCTTTACCTTCTACACCAGTGTTCGGTGCTTCATCATCCCCCGCATTTGGAAGCTCGGTCCCTGCTTTTGGAGCTTCTTCTACATCAGGTTTTGGTAATTCTTCGTCTTCATCATTTGGGAGTAAGTTTTAATAGCCAAACCTGCCAAGTTCAAATCTTTGATCAGTCTATCTTACTATGATTTAATTTTTATGATGTGTAATGCAAAACCTCTCTAAAGTGATATGGTTTGGACCGAGAAAAGAGTCTCTAAAGTGATTTGGTTGGGACCGAGAATAGAAATATTATCATTTTTATTATATTATATAGGTTTACATTTTACAGTTTTGAAGAAAAATTCATATTTTTGTTTTTAACTAGTAAATATATACATACACAGTTTTTTTCATTAGATTTAATAAAGTTGATGTGCGTTAACACTTTCATTATAAAATATTACTTATAAATTAGATAATATGTTTTAAGCTTATCAACATAGTACACAAATACAGCAAATATTAGCTCACGGGAAACTGAAGACAATTATAAATATAATGGATATCCTATACAATGTTAAAAAAATAACTATCGCAATATAATGTCACGAATCATTTTTGAATTTGTAAATAATTTTTTTTAAAAAAACCTAATGCGGAAGTTGGGACCAGGGTTTAAAACTACAATTTTTAAATAAATAGTAATTGTCGTGATAGAAGGTTATTAAAATTTATACTGTTCCTAATTCGTGGAGGAACATTTTATCAATTTAGATTGGTTATCATTTTAGAGTGGATCACTTTTAAGGGTTTCTACATTATTTCATTTCATTTTTGTACTACACATAATGTGTTTAGAGTAGTGAATCATCATCCGTGTTAAAAAATGTTTACATTTGTCCTTCAGGCCTGAGGGATACGACTTTCAATTTATTATTAATTTTTAAACGAGTTTAATTGCTGCAGGTTCCTCCCTATTTGGGCAAAAACCTTCTTTTGGTGGCTTTGGATCCTCGACTACCCAGACAAGTCCATTTGGAAGCACATTTCAACAGTCCCAACCAGCATTTGGGAGCAGTCCATTTGGATCTACACCTTTTGGTGGATCAAGTCAGCCAGCGTTTAGTGCTCCTAGCACTTCGGCATTTGGTTCATCTAGTACCCCTGCATTTGGTGCCACAAATCCACCAGCTTTTGGTGCTACAAGCTCCCCAGCCTTTGGTTCTGCGTCAACCCCAACTTTTGGTAGCACAGGAAATGCATTTGGTGTTTCTAGTGCCCCCGTCTTTGGATCAAGCAGTCCAGCATTTGGGGCTGCAAGCGCTCCGGCTTTTGGTGCCACAAGTGCTTCAGCATTTGGCACTTCAAGTAGCCCCTCATTTGGTGCCTCAACAACGGCTCCTTTCGGGGCCTCTAGTCCTTCTTTCAGCTTTGGGTCATCACCAGCATTTGGTCAGTCCGCTTCTGCATTTGGAAGTACTCCATTTGGGACGTCTCCTTCACCTTTTGGAGCTCAAAGCTCTGCATTTGGTATTCTTATATTCTAATAGATGTGTATTTATCTTACGAGTGAAAAATGTTTTCATGATAAATATTTCACGTTAGTATTTAAAACCTATTCGTACATTCAAAATTTTCGTTAATATGCAGGGGCTCAGACTACTGCACCGACATTTGGAAGCCCAGGTTTTGGCTCTTCTGCTTTCGGGGGTCAACGTGGTGGAAGTAGGGTGGCTGCTTACACACCAACCGCTGAGGCAGACGGTGGCACTGGTACACAACCTGCTGGAAAACTAGAATCGATATCAGCGATGCCAGTTTACAAAGATAAAAGTCACGAGGAGCTTAGATGGGAGGATTATCAGTTGGGAGACAAAGGTGATTTTTTTCGAATTGTTATATTGCTCATTGCTTAAGCAACTTTTTGTATGTGCATATCATGTTGATGTTTTACTGTTATCTGTTAGGTGGCCCGAATCCTGCTGCACAGCCTGCTGGTGCAGCTGGCTTTGGAGCCAGTACTCAGTCTAATCCTTTCAGTTCCTCATCTACATTTGGTCAAACATCTGCAAACCCATTTTCATCCACAACTCCAACAAACCCGTTTGGTGGTCAAAAAAGTACACCATTTAGTACTCCTGGTTTTGCAGCGTCTACTTCTGCGTTTGGTTCTTCTACCTTTGGAAATTCGTCCAATGCAAATCCTTTTGGGTCCACACCAGCAGCAACACCTTCCTTGTTTAATTCAACGACTTCAACATTTGGTGGCACTTCTGCATCTCCTTTCGGTTCGTCCACTGCGCCATCTGCATTTGCAAGTTCAACATCAATTTTTGGCTCAGCATCAGCTCAGGGAACAACATCCGCATTTAATACTGGCTTGAATTTTGGAAATACACAGCAATCTCCTATTTTCCAGTCTACACCTTCAATTGGGCAATCAGGTTCAGCTTTTGGCCAGGCTCCTTCCTTTGGACAGTCTACACCAGGGTTTGGTCAGACTAATATGTTTAATAATCCTTCTACTGGTTTTGGTGGGAACTTGTTTTCTACAACTCCTTCACTGTTAACAACTAGCAGCTCAATGGGATTTGGTCAGACAATGGTGAGTTTCTTCCTGAGTTGATTATTTACTTAAACCAAGATATATGTTATATATATTTTTTAAAATTTCGTTTTACTGTCTCGAGATAGAGACGGGAATACTGCAGTAGTCAGCCAAATTTTAATGATACATCTGTGACCTGTCTCATCCTTGAACCAAGAATGGTAGAAATATTAAATGGAGGGTTTTCATTCTCATACCAGTTATATTAAGTCTCGACATGATGCTCCTGTACTTGTAATAATGTTTGATTTTACTGTTTTATTGTAATCTATATCAAATCCGTACATTATTTTAGCTTAGGACCCTAAGTAGAGCAATTTTTTTCCAAATTGATCCTTAAAATGTATGCTTGACAGCTAGTGTCTAGTTTACCCTTCGTAGAATTTGGATTTTGAAAATTCTGTACTCGGGTTTAGCTTAGTTTACTTCCTAATTTAAATAGTTGGCACATCACCTGAATCATTTAGATTATAGCATCCTACCGGGCCATCATGTAGGGAACTTTACTATTTTGGCTCGTAACCTTCATTACCCGGACTCTTTAATTTTGCCCTCATACCCGTGTTGATTGGACATGACATAAGTGTGGGTATGGGATCTGAGTTGGATCCTACATTTGAAAACTGGACACTTCAGCTTTGAGCAATCTAGTTCAAAAAATACTTTACAACGTCTCGTAACAACTTTTTTCTAGAGAGGGATGTCCATAAATTACTATTTCCATGTTATCCTATTAATTTATGCTATAAATTTGACAAAAACAGTTAGTTATTGGTAGAAGACACTAATTTACAAATGTGAAATATATTAAATTTAGGTATAATATCACTCATAAGGTTTCGAATCCCCGCACCTTTGTCTAATTTTGGATCCATATCCTTGAATCCTAATTTTTTAAAACTGAGAGTCTGATACTTGTATCCGCACTCATGTCCGAAATCTGTACCTGAGTCCAGGTAACATAGTTCGTAACTCACAAATACTTATATATCTCGATCTCCATTATTAGGTAAACAGATGAACATGGTTTCATGAATGTGCACCTTTGAAAGATTGTCAATCTCACTTGAGCAAGATCTGTGCTCAGTGTTCACTTGCAACACGACAGTGACCACATGGAAAGCTGACTCATAGTGGTATCAATGTGCTTCATTGACTTGGATTTTGCCAAGCTGATAGTAGACTGAGAGAAGTGTATATTTTAGTCACCTCACTTTCCGATGTATTATATAGATATGTGGTGCTGACTCCAGTATTAGGCAATAGCCAAATCCATAGCTTTCCTGGAAGCAAGTCCAATGCATAACTATATTTGGTTCTATAGTTGAAATATAGAACTGACTTTGCAAAATTACCACTGTGGTTTATTTGCCACAACCCAACTTATAGTTATAATTATCCTTGTCATATCACCAATCTAAAATTTCCTTTGGTCATTTTAAGGAAGTTGGTTCTATTTTAGAATCAAGCATTGGAGAACAAGTTCTATTGCCGCGCAGGAAATTAATTTTGATTTCAAAGGAAGCAATGGCTATGGCCATTTTAAAAATAGCGCTGGACTTGCTTTAAGAGAAGAAAAACCATAGACCAATGAAGCCTAACAAAATTCTATCACTGAGTTCAAGGGTAGAAAGTACTGTATTTCACAAGCAACTACTGCAATATTTTTTCGTTCTGGTTTGTATTTGGCCCCCCTGTCCTTTGTCTACTTTCTGTTAAAGACGTGATTAAATATATGCCTTAGTAAGGGGACGCGGACTTATTGTCTTTCATGTTGTTTAATTGTACCTACCTTCTCTATACATCAAAAGCTTTAAAGGATTCCCTTTTTTGGTGTCTTTATTTGGCAGCAAAGCTTGTATAGTTAGATATGATGCGTTGAATATATATTTCTATGTTTCTTATTTAACTTCAATTTTTTCTGTATGAAAAAGCCCCCTCAGCAATCACCTTTTCAATTGACTCAACCATCTCAAACTGCGGGAGCTTTTGGAAATTTTGGTCAGACTCAATCAGGTAATATTTATTGGGTTGGTTTTGAAATATATATTTTTACTGTTTTTTCGTTCTAATAAAATTTATTGTGCCTAACAGCTGGTTTAAGTGGAATTGGTGGTACAGCAGGCATTTTCGGTCAGAGTAACTATGGACAATCGTATGTTTTGGCTTTTCTGATTATGTTTTTTTGTAAAAATCTTGTCATTCTCAAGTTTCTACTGTACAAGCTTATCGAAAGGGCTATTATGTATTGCTTTATATCCGAAAATGCGTAACTATTCAATTTGGAAATGTGTCAACCAGAAATTGTAAACAGTCTTAGTTTATACCATCAAGTAGACCTTCATAATTCCGTTGGAAAGCTGTTGTCTTTTGGAGTCGGTAATCATTGTACTTTTACCAGTAAAGTTCATCACTTGTTTACATCTCTTTTTTCCCTTGATCACTTGGACAGGTCAGTTGCTCAGAACACTGCAGTTATACAACAAGCTCCTGTATTAAATCCCTTTGGCACTTTACCTGCTATGCCTTTGATGTCAGTTGGGCGTGCTGGAACTTCACCTTCAATTCAGTATGGAATTTCTAGTTTGCCTGTAAGTAACAATTTACTGTAAAGTGACTGCAATAACAATAAATCTTATCTTATTAAGCTACTCCTTGTGTTCCTCCCCGATTCTCTCGTCTATTCTATTAATTAGCTATGAAAAAATGCCTTCAATACCTTGAGTATGTACTGAGGGGGTTTACTTTATTACATAGTATAAAATAATGGAACTTGTAATTTGGTAGACAAATTCTATGTTTACACCCCCAGGCGTCACATCAAAAACCTTTGTAATCCTATATGTATTGTGTCATTTTAAATGATCTGTGCGAAGTTAGTTAACAGGGAAACTTTTCATTTTAAATGTGGTTCTTGTCTACTAAACAATGTTTTGGGTCATGAGATCTTACCTGATGTGATTACTAATTTTCCCTCACAGGTGGTTGACAAACCTGCTCCTGCCCGTATATCGTCTCTGCTAACTTCTCGGCACCTTTCTCAAAGGCGCGTAAGGCTGCCTGCAAGAAAATATCATCCCAAGAATAATGGTCTAAAGGTAATTATATTAGACCTAATAGCTATCAACATGGCCCATGTGTTTTTGCTGAACTACTGATGTGCTGTAGTTTTCTGATGTATTTTTGATGAAGTTGTATATATTGTTATTATATTTATTCGAAAACCTACGTGTTTGCAAGGAGGATAATGATCAGTCTTGTTTCTTGGATCAATGTCATTTTCTGCAGGTTCCTTTTTTCAGTGATGATGAAGATACTCCTTCAACGCCTAAGGCGGACACTCTTTTCATTCCAAGGGAAAACCCACGAGCTCTAGTGATCCGGCCCATGGAACAGTGGCCTGGTAGAACAAATGGGGAAAAAAAATCTATATCAAAAGAGCCTACCCCTGTACAGGAGAATGGTAATTTATTTTTGCTTTGCATGTTTGACAATATTGTTTTTTTGTAATAATGATCTGTAAACATGTACATCTGAGAAGTTTTCAATTTATGTCCGAGAAGCTAGAGCTCTTCTGCATGTTTTAATGCCCGACTTGCCTTTTGCCTTGCAGATGAAGATATAGTCAAGAATGGCTCAGCAAATGAGCAAAGTGATCCTGTTAAATCGGGTCAAAAACCAAATGGGGTCCATGATGAACAATTTGTACATAAAGAGGATGCCTACATTACTTTAACTGGTCACAGGGCTGGCGAGGCTGCCATTGTTTATGAACATGGAGCAGACATTGAAGCACTGATGCCAAAACTGCGGCATTCTGACTACTACACAGAACCTCGAATCCAGGAGCTGGCAGCAAAAGAAAGGGCTGAACCAGGGTTCTGTCGACACGTAAAAGACTTCGTTGTTGGGAGACACGGTTATGGAAATATCAAATTCCTTGGAGAGACGGATGTGCGTCGACTTGATTTGGAGTCGCTTGTCCAATTTAACCACAGAGAGGTGATTGTGTATATGGATGAGAGCAAGAAGCCTCCTGTTGGACAAGGACTTAATAAACCTGCAGTGGTAACTCTCCTTAATGTGAAATGTTTTGACAAAAAAACTGGCCGCCACTATACAGAAGGTCCCAGAATTGAAAAATACAAAGAGATGCTCAGGAAAAAGGCCGATGACCAGGGTGCCGAATTTGTGTCTTATGACCCTATTGAGGGAGAGTGGGCATTTAAGGTCAGTCATTTCAGCAGGTACGAGCTTAGAGACGAAGATTTAAGTTTAGATGACTTGGAATGAATGAACATATTGTCCAGCATGTCATGGTCAATTGAATGCCAGATCATGGACCTGGACCTGATATCCAATGGTGGTTAGACTCGCTTTTATGTTGTTGTGGCTGCTGTATTTTGTTATCAACGTGCTTTTCATCGTGTTCTATTAGTTGCTTACTGTTCTTTTTGGTTTTGCCAAAATTTGTTAATGGAAATGATTGTTTTCGAGTGATTGGTTGGATGGACTGTTGACAATTCTGGTTGAAGGTGGATGTGGTTATATCTATGTTTACTTGTTCTGTTTATTCTAGAATTCTTCAGAATTTGTCTATTTATTTAGATTTTTAGTAGTTCTTATTGTACCTTTATATAAATCAGTTAATAAATTACATCAATAACATCATCCCAAATTGTTTAATGTCACGTCTTTTGAGATCAAATTTTGATACTCAATTTGGTGCGTCAAGCACTACTTTAATTTAAAATCTATTTTTTTTTGTTTATGGTAAAGGAGGAAATTTTGTTAGTAATCTTTATAACGATCATGACAATAAACATCTCGTGATCTTGTAAATGTTGTGCACTTTATTTTTACCGAAATTTCAGAAAGTTATTTGAATCAGAAAATGAGAACTGGTAGTTGGAACAGTTTCGCAGGAAATGCGAGATACCACCGTAAATATTCATAGCGCCATAAAAAAACCGAAAATATATATATCTGTGGGTAAAAATTATCACTCTTATTCTAACTTCTTCGGCATCTGTAATATATGAGTGGGTTTTTTATCTATGAAAATTGTAAGAAAGGAAGAAAACAAGAAGTTTATGTACTTCTTTAATGAGATTATTTGATTATATTGAAAAAAGATTACAAAATCAATTAATAGTTTTTTAAAGAATTTTTATTATATAAATAAAAGCCCGAATAAAGTCTGGTTCGGCCCGATCCGCAGGCCTAAAGCGTGTCTTATATTTCTTCGGAAGTCCGGCCCCAACCGATTTTTAAAAAAGTCCGACCTGATCCGTTTTTTTTTAAAAAAACCTGATTTTTTAAAATCCGGATAAAACCCGAGCTGATGAACTTTTTACGCATTTCTAATCACCCGAACAAAACTTTCTATTTCACGAGAAAAATACAAGCAAATGTCGAACAAATACATATACTACATGTTTACCCAACTCACACGCACTCTTCATGAGTTGTTCAAAAATGGCCCCAACTCACACGCACTCTTCGTCTTCACTTTCACTGCAAGTATTTTCTTCATTTTTAGTTTTAGCTACAAATATATAATATACTGATCATGGTTTTGTTGCTGCTCAATTCTTGGTATGCTCTTGGTATGCATACTGTGATTGTACATGTCACATGTGTTTTCTTAATAAATAAAGACACTTGTTCTAAAAATCGGTCTAGGCGGCCGCCTAGCCGCTATATTGTGTTAAAACACCCCGACTCGAACCTAGGCGATGATTTAGGCGTTTTTTTCAAAAAATCGGGTCAAAATCAGAATTAGGCGGGTTAGGCGGTCAAGAATCGGTACTAGGCGGTCTAGGCGAAAAATAATTTAAAAAATATTTTTTTTACATTTTTATAATTTTAATTCATTAATTTCATAATT
This sequence comes from Apium graveolens, assembly GCF_009905375.1. NCBI lineage: Eukaryota > Viridiplantae > Streptophyta > Magnoliopsida > Apiales > Apiaceae > Apium > Apium graveolens. Next base: position 314,354,965 of record NC_133651.1, on the reverse strand, counting down.
TCACTCAATATCATGTCAAGTATTGGTAATAAGTAACAAGTAATCTATTATATTTATTTTCTCACTTAAAATATAAAAAAACAGATTATAATTAATTTAAAAGTGTGAATTAAAATATAGCTAATATTGTAAATTCAATAATTAGTACATAACACATGTCAAATGTGTAGATATTGTTTAATACCATATTAATTTCTTTTTTCAAATAAATATTTGACATATCGATCATTATATAATTAAAAAAATTAAAAATAATATTTATATTTTTCCGATTAATGTTCCGATAATCTCCGACTTACCGATTAATCTTTCGAAGGTACTCTCACCGCCCTAGTACTCCTAGCGATTTCTGGAACACTGATAAAAACAATATGTGTGTGCATGTGGGATTGTTGTCCACGACAATCGATGACAATCGATAGCTGCAACAATTTCTGCGCATAGGTTTAATACATAATTTTTTTTGATGTGAATGTATATACCATTCTATCACCGGTTACGTTTTTGGGGTTATTCGTACCCAGGCCGTAAATTTTTTTATGGACAGATGATTTGACAACAATTGTCGGATGAAGATGAGCGCTCGTGCCTATATTAAATGTTTTATACCGTTATGAATTATATTTTTAAGTACTTTTAAAAAAACACACACACTTTCTGTTGCGCCCATGTTTTGTATTTTTATAGTGATTAGGGTTTTGTTATAAAATTACGAAATTGTTAATATACATGTGTTGATCTCTGATAATTAAAAACGGATGATGGCCAAAAACATCACTTTTTGAAATTGATAATCAAAATATCAAATTTGAAAAATGCGGCAAAAAATAATGACGAAATTACCCTTTCTCATATTGAGTATTTGAAATACGCTTACTCAGATTGGGTATATACCCGATTACCCATTCTCTGGTATTTCAACCAATTTTTTTTTTATTTTTTAAAGTTGAAATACGAGATTGGGTATATGAAATACGTTTTCTCAGATTAGGTATATGCCCGAATACCTATTCTCAGACTGGGTATTTCAACTAAATTTCTTTTTTTGTTTTTTTTTGAAAAATGTTTTCTTACAAAAAAAAAGTACGAATTTTTTTTAAATACCCAATCTGAGAATGAGTATTTGATTGATAAAAATGGTTAGAATATTGAAAATAGGTATTTTTATCACTTAATCCAAAAAAATGTTATTTTTATTTTATTTCATTAAAAATTAAAATATATTTATGCATAGATGGTATAGTTATTGGTTTCGGGTATGATAATGTCAGTAATGACTACAAGGTTGTGAGAACGGTTGATAGTCTCTGGTTTATGGCATTATGGTGTCTGTTTACAAAGTCAGCAGAGGTGGTCAGACGAACGGTCCGAACGAACCGTGCCGAATCTTATGCCGACCAATTTAGCTAGTGCAGGACTCGTAAATGGCACGCTTAACTGGACGAGTCATGCCGGGCTCGGGCCGATTCAAGAAATGAGAGCTCGTGAATGACCCGCGGTTTAAACGAGTTAAACTAGTTAAAAAAATTGTACTAGTTGCATGCTGCGATTCATTAAAGCAGCAGTCTGGGCCGTGCCGAGCCGAGCTGCATCATTATTTTATATATACCAATTTCCATTTCCTGTCCCCACAATTCAGTCCATCAGCCACCACTTCAATAAAATAATATTTATAATTAATTATTTTAATTAAAAAGCACAACGAATCATGTGATGATTTAGACTGTTGTTGTCTTGCGGATATTGAAGTAGTGATGATTTAATGTAGTTAGTATGATTACTAACACGGGTCTGGCGGTTCATGCGGTTCACGGGCCGGTTCGTACCGTTGGCGAGTTAACGTGCCGGTTCCGGCTCACGGAAACTGAATTCGTGCTCTGCTAATTTTAATATACGGTTTGTGCCAAATTCTGAACCGGCACATCACGAACCGAGTTAAACAGAGTTTATAACGAGCCGAGCCGATCCGCCTGTTTGACCACCTCTATCCAACAGCAATTCATGGAAATGGGCTGAAACTAATAACCGTCTTTTATACCCTGATTACTGTGAGTCTGCCTTGAATTGAACAGCACGACGATTCTTGTACGGATATATGGCTGATAATTATCAGTGTAACAACCAGGCGTACTTGGATCTTTTGAAACTGTTGCTTTTTCAATAATCTCAATTTGAGTTTGATAATTTAAGCCAGAAAGAAAGAGTGACAGTGTAATTAAAGTTATTTCTTAATCGTTAAAGTTTCGAAAAGAAATACCTGGAATATGAGGTTTACGGTCTTCAAATTTATTTACTAGATACAACAAAATTTTGTACTCAAATTTAATCAAACAAGTACGATGACTCGAGGTATGCAAGCGTCAAAATAATCTTTTTCTTTGCCATGCACCTAGTACACATTCTTATATTTCTTCCACTACATTTGCGAACTGCAACTACAGAAAAGATGAAATTTCAAGTATTTTCTTTTGAAAATTTTGGAGATCAGTTAAAACTTGTTTTATATTGCGAGTGGCACATATATGAAATATCATCATACAAAATTGATGCATATCAAGCATATATGAAATAAACTAGCGTCAAGCAGCGGAGGAAAAACAACAAATCAAAACAATACACAAAGCAAAGAGAATATCGGTATGGATGTGTGGTAAAAATATCATATCCGCACCCGTCTCTGCTTCGAGCATGACACAGCACTTGTAAATTTTATCCACACATCCATCATTGATATAATCTACCAAAAATTCTAACCGCAAAAAATATGTTGCAGACCGGAAAAGAAAGAGTTGGTCTTTAAAGGTTTGAGTTTACACCTCAAACCATTTTTTTTTCTTTTTTCTAGGTGTTCTCTGCAATGTAGTTAAAATCTATGGCTACAAAGTTCTGATACTGAGGTTCACAACTGGTTTAGTTCTATGGCAGGTAGTACTAGTACATACATCAGTAAATTTTTTTAAAAAACTAAATATAATCTACAATACTTCTAGCTATGAGACCCAAGTTTTCTAAATATCGAACCAATAGCGCCTATCCCAGCTGGGTGCCACTATCTTCTCATATTTGCATACCAGAGATGTCAGTTCTTATCAGGAATATCAACATTAGAGTCAAACAATGGAGATTCCCTATCAGGAAGAGTACCTTCTGTTGCAGAAAGTCCACCACCTCCAAGTGAACCATCTTCCACCCTGTTACTTTCATTGCACCCAATCGACATGTCCTCGAGCCTCCCAGTATTTCCCTTGCAATCATTTGTTCCTTCTATACTCTGCTCCATACCAAGCAACGGGGGCTCACATTCTGCGAGTTTGGTTAAAATATCACTGGAACCAGGACCAGATCCTGCATGCTGCTATTTATGACCGCAACAATCAGAAAGAGAAAATGGTTACAATTAAAAGTAAGCATAACATCTCAAAAATGAAATTACCTCATTTTCCAGTGCAGGACTATTATAAGCTTCCTCACTACCTCGAATCCCAACAACATTTGACCCATCTAATTTACCTACATCAGCTCCTATGACAGGCATATGGGGGCAAACTGAAGGAGCCTTACTTCGGCAACTGTAGCATCTAAATCCAATGAGCATTCCAGTTCTTTCAACAGTAAGCCCAAAAGCATCCCCATGAAACCACTCTGCAAAATGTGAAGATCACGTAAAATATACTTTAATAATCAAAAATAGGTTAAATATAATAGATTTAATTGACTTAACCATTCGATACTCCAACTTACCTCTACACATTTCACAACAGACATAATTCAATGTAGATGCAAATTCGGTTTCGCGGCAAAGACTGCATTGAGGCCTATCAAGGAAGGCATTGGTTTGCTCAAAAGCCAAAATAAGTTTTTCTCTCCGGAATTGCAGGATCCTTTCATCATTTGGCTTCCTACTCAGCCGAAGACCATTAAACCAATAAGGAAAACATATCGCCGTTCTTTTCTTCTGCCAAACACCTTGCACTGTAAACTCTTGCTTTTGTGCGATCTTTGCTTTTTTTGTTTTCTTTGGGTATTTTGGTTTCTTCGGTCTCTTTCCCTTCTTGAATGTTGTTTGTTTCCCTTTGTTTAGGCCTCCCACAGTTTCACTTTGGCGTGAAATAAATTTAACTTTTCTTGTCGAACGCCGCAAAGGAACAACAGAATTATTCTTGCTGCTGTTAGTTTGTTTCAGCTTCTTTCCTTTGACAGCATTTACACTACTTTTAGAATACACTGACCTCTTGCCCTTGTAGGAGGTATTTCCTTTCTGCAACTTTGGCCTTCCCCTCTTCTTGATAACTTTAACGCACGCCCCATCTTGGCACTTACGACATATATAAGTACATTTCGAAGTAATTGATCCAGTAGACTTTGTCACATGCTTTTTATGGAAAAAACCTGTACAATTACATCACCAACAAAAAGCATGCCAAACCTGAGAAAACACTTTGTATAACATGTCCCACTAAAGCTCAATCACGACTAACAGTAAATTAGTTAAAAGTCCCTAAATTACTAAATGCCATATACAAAACACCCATTTATCTTAGCATAGGGCAAATTTTAACAAAGCAATCTGTCTAGATGCAGGTAAGCAAAATAGCAGCCACGGATTTCGTCAAAAAATATAAAAAATTAAAAAGCAAACAAGGATCACTTTACAACTTTAATGACAAATCAACGAAAGGGCATTACCAGAAGTGCGAAATAGTAGAGACGTGTATGAGCTGGAACAGAGCAAAAAACGAGATGATTTTTTCATGAAGGGATAGACATGCAAAGTACTTTATGGAAAAATCATATATTTTTATATGCATTAATCAAGTTTATGAAAAGATCATATATTTCTAAATGTATTATCTTGGCTCAATCCAGTTATAAATTCGACTAGAAATAAAAAGCTTTGTGGTCTTTAGGTTCTAACTATTTCTAGAGTCATGCAAACTATTACACCAAGTATGGTTGAAAATCGAGAGAAAACGAAACTGAAAAGGAATGGAATGAAGTTTGTAAATAAATTTTATACCTTTACCTAACTCCATTCCTACCAAATTCAAGAGGAGCTCAAACCCACCAATTTGAGAATGGATGTTCTCCATCCTATTCATTTCACTCACAAACTTTATAGAAAATCAGTACCACATTATCTATTTTCATTCTCCCCTCTTAGATTCTTCTCTTCAATTTTGCTCACAGATTTCCATTCCATTCCTACCTCAATCAATTCTTCCCAACCAAACGTAGCAACAGTCTTTATAGTTCCCACAATTTGTAGAATATACTATAAGAAAGTATGTTTGGAAAAACCCTATACCGCTTTTGAATTATATGCTACGGAAGATATAACAGACCGGCAGATGCAAATTGAGGGCAAAGCACATCCTTCACATTTTCAAAATTTCTATCATATAATTAATGGTTATACTTGTTGGTATGCCAGGCTTAGAGCTGAGATTTATGTAACAACTTTATTAGAAGCAAGATACATAGGCCAAAACTTGCTATCATTTCACCGGAAAAGGGTAAAACTAATTAGGAACATGCTTTAAATCGGGCATCAAATTATCATCCAACCAACACTACCATTACCAGTCGGTATGAGCCAGTCTGAAATTACCTCTAGAGTAGGCAGAGACAAAGCAAAATAGGGACTGTATTTTTCTGAACCCCAAATGTTCAATTGACATCATGACATAGGAGTGGTCACTGATATCATATACATATTCTTTGCAAGAATTAGAGACAAAGAAAACTACTGTTTTGTCAACAAGGAGGACTTATGTAGTAAATTTCAAAATACTTACCAAGGAGATGTTAACATGAATTACATATTCTATAAATCGGATTCACAGAGAAGTTTTTTGTTGTGTGATATTAGCATTCCGTGAAAGACTTTAGTAATTCCCAACTACTTATAAACTCTTCAGACCAAGCATCTGAAGTTGTCAAAATCATCTAAAGCAAACCATATGTATAGTAAAGTAAGGTGAAATTAATCTACATACATGGTCACAAGTAAACAACATTTTACCTTAAGAGAAGCATAAACTCAAGAAGGCACTACAATATTAAGCACATTCACTATGTAATATATACCTTCACAATACTGGCAATGCACAGCCTCCCTGCAAATGAAATTAAAACGTATACATTAGCATGACTCATAAGTTACGAATATTAAATATGAACTGTAAACACTCATAGAGAAGTTAGCTGTAATGTCTACGTGACTTTACAGTCGGTTGAAAACAGAAGAATACTTGTAATAATTGAACAAAAGTAAATATTTAAAAGAGAGATACCGTGTGCCCATAATTTAATTTAAAAAATTTGTAAACTTGAAGAGAAGAACAAACATTTGTTCTTGTAGAAAATAACTATTTAAAGTTCAACTCTTGAAATGTGTTTCCGTTACTACCTTAGAGCATGGGATACTTCTATTAAATTATTGGGTATCTAGCATGAATATCTGGAACTGTGCATCTATAACTTCTCAGGACTATTTAAGTAAATGAAGCTGTCTAATTTTATTTTATGTATAACTAAGAATACCTAGTGCATGAATTAGAATTATATAGGACATTAAAAAATAATTCAAAAACACAATTGGTACATGACAACGACTTTTAAAGAGCAGCCACTACAGATCAACAATTGCACTCGTTCAAGACCTCTTGTTAATGACTTTGAAACCAAAAACAGTGAGGAAAACCAATGCTAGAGCAAAGAAGATAATGACGACTACTATCAGATACCTCTGCATTCTTCTCTAACACACACTCAATTGTAGAGCAGTACAATTGATAGTGTATATATGAAAATATAATTTTGTAGTATTTTTTGTTTCTTCCGTAATTGGAAGACAAAGAAATAATCTTTAATTAAAAGGTTGTCCAGCACTAAAATTCCAACCAGAGCAAACCATAAACAAGCCTAAAAAGTGGATTAGTAATTTCACATTAAGAATGTGAGTTGTTTTGGAAAATTTCTATTGTCTATCTATGAAACCATTAATACTCTTGGTATAGCAAGGTAACGTACATATTTTTAGATAGACTTCACAATCCGTATTCTTGAAGTTACTGATCCACACTTCAATGGAATTCTTAAAGTTGTATTCTTCTGCTTTAAATTTCTCCTGTACCGATTGTTTTGTTTACTTGTGTACACACGAACACACATTTAGTTTCTTATTTGACTATGAATAACTAAGAAGGATTAAGTAGTATACTTTAGTTATATCATATTTTTATATTTGATTTTAGATATCACCAACTTAGTAATCTATTAACGAGCACTTTATACAATTAAAGTCTTGAACTGGGGGGGGGGGATGTGAGTTATCATTTTGATAAATAATTATAACCTTTTCTTCCTTTTCACATCCTATTTGGTTATTCGGCGACAAAAAATAAGCCAGTTGTTTGACTACCAATCAAGCCAAAAGGTTACTATGATAAAAAGCAGTTTTATACCTTACATTTACTTTACTTATTTTTCCCTTGTTATTCTTTTTATAGATCGTAAAACGCAGCAATAGTTTCTCTTACCGCTTCTGATGATCAGTTAGTTTGTAGCACGGTTTGAACAAAACTAGCATTTCCACTGGAAAATCTATTTATGTATGATCGGTGTAATTGCTAGAATAATTACGAATAAATTGAAACGAATGGCCAAAAGAATAGATATTCTGTAATTTCGAAGAATAGATATTGCAATGGCCAAAAGAGTAAAAACGAATGCATAAGGCAGTCCCAACTGACAGTATCAGAAGGAATCGGCTAAACTAGTCTGATGCTTTTGAGAAACAAGGTCAAGGTCTGTTATTCTGTAACAAATCAAAGGGATACATGATTCTGGTCTTAGGACTTTTTCCAGGCATGTTTCTTGCATGACTAAAATGGACAGAGAATTACTATGGTGGTAACAATTAATAAATGCTTAAGCAAAAAACTAAACATAAATACACACCGCCAGTTCACCATTTAATAAATGAACCAAAAAAAAAAGTATCTACGGATGGGTCCGGTTGTGTAAATAGTAGTATTAGTAGTAGCAATAGCAGCAGCAGCAATTATAATACATATTCGATTGTGTGAAATATGATTGAAAACATTAGATAGTATAATTTAAGTATACAATTACATAATAGGATCTATAATACCTGATCAGAACATCTTTTTTGCAGAGTCCACATTGATAATATTCTGGTCTTTCAGCCTTAGAGAAAAGATATGCAAATCCTGCTTTCTTAGAGAACTTTTCAAACACTTTTCCACTCTCTTGATGTTTTACGGCGCTTGTTTGGGTGATCATCCGGGCAATTCTTCTGTCTTCAAAAGCTTTTAATAGATGCAACGGAACATAGGACTCTTCCAGCCAATATTTCTTTCTTGAGCTTGAAGAATCTTCAACCACGGATCCATGCTTTGTAACAGTATCAGGAATAAACCGTCTCTTGCCAAAATCAAGAAGATACTTCCCTATCGTTCCCTCTAAGGTCTTCCGACGGATGATAACCTTTTTAAAAAATCTGACTGATTTCCCGAATTCCTTGTCCATCTTAGAAAGAAGTTTAATGTTTTCAAAGGTATCCCATTTAATGTTGGCATCAAGCTCTCTGACCTGAGAATGTGTAAAATAAATTATCAGGCTACACAAATAAATGACATACCAAAGAAAAAAGGAAGCAAATAACAATATGTTATGTCCTGTGTATGTCCTACAAACAATCAGAGACTAGGCGTCCTTTTGTTTCTTACTTCCCTCTGTGTAGGTCCTACTACAATCAGAGACCCGATAAATTTACTTTTTGTCAGGAAATTTCTTTTCCATACTGCAGATGCAACACAACTAAAATCACTAGGATTAAAGGAGGGATTTTTAACTATAGTCTGTGGCCATTTTATCTGTGAAGTAACTATTTTTACTTCACTGCTGACAATCATTAAATGTGATGGTTTGTTAAAAAAAAATACAGTCATGAGGCCCAGCGGCCTACAATCCCATTGAATATAGGGAAGACCAAAGTAAAGTACTCTGTATTGTGACGCCAAGTCAGGCCTCAACACCTGATTACCTTCGAGAAGATTAGTTGACAAGTTGTTCATTACACATATAATTACAAGATTTATTATATAACAAAAATAAAAAGTAACAGGAAAAAAGGTTCAAATTAAGCATGATTTATCCATAAAATTCAAATACCAAAATATCAAACATATCCAAGCAAACAAAAATCAAGCTAATTCATCCATCTCAATATCATGTTCATCTCCATCTGCTTGTGCACTGTCACTCTGTCAGTGGTTGGATCATGCAATGGTACACCATAAATTAATTATCAGCGCCAAATCGAGCTTTGAGTACCTTCGAGAAGACTAGTCGACGACTAGTGGTATTCGTGATAAACATAGTCTGTATTGCTAGTGAGCGACAAATTGCTGCAGGCATTACATAAATTATTTCTGGAACAAATTAATATACCTGGATAGCAAGCTCTTGTACATTAGATGATGCCTCAACAGATGCTCGCCAAGCAACACTTCTACTCCTCTTTGCATTGTCTGAAGAGTCGGAATAATATATGCCAGGTATCTTCCTGTTCCCACCTGCAAGTAAATGAAAAATGTAATGGCCAAGAAGCTACATATGATAGTGTCATTTATGAAGATCTTCAAAGCTTAATGGGAATATATATAACAAAGTGAAAACCTTGTCTGGAAGCTTTGGAAACCAATGATCTCGGCAGAACCTTCCACTTGAATAGCCCTCGGGAAATCCTACCACCCCTCCACCATAGTTGCACCAATCCACTAGCAGCCTTTAAAGATGGTTTTGGCTCCAAATCAGAAAATCTAGGCCTTCGTCGACCAATTCCATTCTTCGAGGACATGCGGAGAGAGCTGCTCATAATATGAGATGCGGATCCAAGTGTAGTAACACTATCCACCTGCTTATGCCAATCTGCTGAAAGTGCACGACTGTGCAGATTTGATTCCAACTGGAATAAAAAGTGGGCGAGAATAAGAACATAACCAGTTAAGTATTTAGCTAAAAAAAGAATATAACTAGTTAAATCATAAATGGTTTATGATGCTAGATCAGTGCAATGTGTCAAAGCTCAAGTAAAAGCAATAATACTAAATACAAAGGCCTAAACATGTTTTGTTGCAATAAGTATGACATACTAACAAATTTGCAAAATAAATTTAGTACATTTATTTAGTGCACAAGTCCTTAAATTTTGTAATCAGTTTGAGGGTTATGTTGAAGTTAATATTAGATGACCACCAGACCAACTGTAGAAAGAGGATATTTATTAGTCGCAAATCCTTAACATGTGATTGTAAGGTAGATACGAGATGAAGATTTTATTTTGTTACATGTCTGATGTTTGCTAATTCAAATCTTATCTTTCAAACTTCATCCACCCTTATCTACAACAGATGGGTAAGTGATGCATGAAGTAATTAATAAAAAAAATCAAATTACTAGTAAACCAACAGTGTGCTTTTAATTAGTGAATGCACCAACAGACAATCCTCTGATTTCATGCACTCCTCTGCCCATATTCCCCGGAAAGTCTTACCATCTTCAAGATTATAAAAGAGAAGATAATGATCATGTACTATTTCAGAATAAATCAATCACGCTACCTACTTGATAAAGCACAATTGAAGTTTCATTTATTTGACCACAAAAGCCTGCTACATTACTCAACTCCCAAGTCATAGATCAACTGAAAGTACAGAACAATAGTTGGCAAGTACTTTTTCATCAAAGAACTAGTGTGTAGTGTACAAGGCAGGAGAGAGTATAATATAAATCAATTTAAACCAAACCCAATTACAGGGCACTGAACGAAAACGTCTACAATATTAACATGATTTCTCGGCCATAAAATTGCAAGGCCTTTTAGGGGTACAGAAAGAAGGTAAGAAAATACATAATTTTTTATTAAAGAACTGGTGCGTAGTGTAGAAGACAGCAGATAGTTAGTTAAGGGGGTAATCACATTAAACAAAAACAAAGGACCGGGTAAATGGATATGAGGTCTAATATTTTGGCACACTAGATTGCTTACTATGAGCTTGGAAATCAAGATGTAGGGAACCACTTAATATTGCAATTTGATTTTCAGTTGTCTCCTATTACCTTTGAAGATTAAAAATTAATACAACAATACAATTTCTTGCAAAAGAGATGTTGAGTACATATATCTAATAAAAAATATATGCCACCTACAATCTGATAATATTTAAGTTTATATTTCTTACAATTTTTAAAAGATATTGCACTTCTACAACCTTGAATATCAATTTATACCCCGTCATCCACAACTTATATCAGATTTTCAAATGATTGAAGTCAGGACAACGATATTTCTCAACACTTAATGAAGTTTAAATCCTTAGAGACTGGATACACATAATGACATAGTAGACTCACAACACAGAACAATCCTAGGATAGCAACCTCAAAGCTCAAACACATAATAGATTCAAAGTAACATATTTTAGGATAAAGCCCTTAACAATTTAAGAAACCACCGAACCCCCTATCACGCGAACTACAGCAAACTTTAAAATATAAAAAAAAACAGATAAAAGACACATTCTTACTGTGAGTAAAAAGTGTTTCACTGAGGTGATGTCACAAGTCCCGCAGATAGCTTTAGACCAAATTATGGAATAATGTGGATTCAGCCATGGACCCAACAGAAGGCCATGTAAGCGATCTTCAATGCATAGGATGTGGCTGATTAGATCTATAAGATGACCTTCGTTTTTAGACTGAACACCTAGAAATTCACTTGTCTTTCTTTTGAGAAAGGAGCCTTCATCCTTCATAATGAACAAGCAATCCCCACCCTCTTCAGGATATTTGCATGAGATACACCAGCCACATTTTTCTTTCTCAACATCTAGGTTGTAAATACTCGACCAACGAAACTCGATTGGAATAATAGAAAAGACCTTCAGCTGCGCTGAAATAAATTCTTCAATTGACATTCTAGTTTTTTCAGAGACTTTATCTGATGCTTTGTGCAGTAATGCTTCCCCTGCTAATGAGGCTGTGCGAGCAAAACTGTAGAAGTTCACGTAACTTGGGCCACATTGACCATGTGTTAAAGCTTCTCTTACATTAGATGGTGTACTACCAGAATCTGCAAACTGTGTGTCTTTTTTTATTTCAACATCCAGATTGGTTGAGATCAAGGCGGTATGTCCATCATATACCGATTTTTCTAATACCTCGGATTTAGTTGAAATACCTGCATCTTTGTTTCTATTCAATCCCTTCGTCTTTAGGCTACGAGTTCCCTTAACAGATTGAGAACTTTCAGCTGCCCCTCCTGAACTTTCTAATTGAAAGCTTGCATTCATAGAGTTATCCAAAACCTCTGGCTCCGAGAAGTTACCAGAAATTGTAGATACCGAAGATTTGTCTACAAGTTTTACTTTATCATGAGTATCGTCTTCGAGACATGTCTCCAAAGGTACTAATGCCCGAGAAACTAGAGGCTCAGCAAGCATTTTCCTGTCACTCATATAGTCAATGGAAACAGTAACAGACTGTGAACCAATTGCACTTGTTACTTTGGCTGATACATTCCAATACTTCATGATTGCAGTCAACAATGTGTTATAGAATAAATGTGACGACTTTATTGCTTCAAGAACAGAAGTGAAATCATTCACATGGTAGTATCTGAAGGGAAATTCAATGTCAGCTGAATCCGACCTGTAAATTCATAAGATGTCAATTGTGTACTTATGCCAAGAGTAAAAGATCAAGATAATTACAAAAGTGAGCATCAAAATATATATCTTAACAAAACTGCCATCCATGAGGAAAAAAGTACTCGTAACCAAATTTCATAGGGATGGAAATGACTTTTGAGACTGAATCAGTATGTTTTACTGCTGCAAAAAATAGACAAAAGGTTTGAGCACCAATAAATAACATTAGCCTTCCATACTTGCACTTGCAAAGTGTTAGAGGGCAAAATCCACAGACTTCGACAACCTTTGGTGATCAAGAAGCCCATAAAAGATCAAGATTAAAAGTAATTTTATAGCATTTATTTAAGGCTGAAGTCTATTTGATGCAGGAGAACGGTTAAAAACCCAAAAAGACTATTTGGAAGCAATGCAAAAGGCATTAGAAGCTCTTTAGTTGGATTATCCTAGAATTAGTTAATCACATTATTAGTTATCGATGAAACCAGGGCAAATCTTTCAGGGTTATCTATATTACTAGTTATTTTTTGGATTAGAATTTGACCCAGACATAGTATCGGAGTTGAATCCTGTATGTTTGAAACAGTTCTCCAGTGCCAACAGGATTCCCGTCAGAACAATTATCTAAAACCCGGATCAAGTTCCTTAGTTGAGTTGCCAGAGGTGGAGATATGAACACCTTTAGTGACTGTAAAGGGCCCATGTTTAAATATGTAGAAATAATTGGCATAAGTATATACAGAACTTGAGTCTAATGCCAGGTGCACCAAAGGCACGACGTCTTAGGGGGCATGTGGTGATTTACTGGATGACCTGAGTTGCTGCACTTGGGCAGGTGGACTCCGTTATTTTCATTTCGAATTCCGGATTTCAGTCGGGTTGTTACAAATTCTTTAAAAAGGCATTCAATGATATGTTAGTTGATTATCTAGGGGTTATCACTTATCATGGTTCTGGAACCAGCAGTTTGGATCGGTTTTAGTACCAGAACCACGGTTCTGGTCAAAGAGAAAGCTAGATTCTTTTATGTGGCTTATGAGTCAGAAAATATACACATTTTTTAACTTCCAAGTAACTTATATACATGATATTTTAGATATTTATGATAATTTTAGGATCAAGAAATTAATTTATTGAAGAATTGTATTTTAGGAACATTCATGAAAGTTATTGTATTTATAAAAAATTCTTGGGATATATCCTCTAAATAAGCCATATAATGCACGCATAAAAAATATTTATAGAACTAGGTTGCTTTAGGAATGCGAGAATACTTTGGGGATATCGATGGCAATTAATAAATTATTCTATGCTTGCGGCCGACAAAACCGAGGGGGGTGGTAGATTCAGCAATTAATGCACCCGGTTCTATCTCTAATTCTTTGTTCTCAAATTTCTATCAAGTCAAGCTAGTTCATTCACATATCGTACTAAAACAAGTGAGGATAAAAATGGGAACTCCCAATACTTCCAAAACAATATATAATAGTTTAGATCAATTCTATTCATGACAAAAACAAAAAGCATCACATTTCTATCCTAGATCTCTCCGCCAAGCAGCTTAGCTTTCTCTTGCGGCCGCCCTACCATCCCCAATTGTCTTTGATCTAATCTTTACACTACCATTTCTCGCAGTCATTACTCCAATTTGGGTTTTCGGCATTATGGGTTTGCTTCATTTGGGGATCTTTAATTTGGACCTTCAATGATTTTTGTATTATTGACTTGGGTTCTTTAATTTCAGTTTTCTAGATTTGGGTTTCTTCCATTTTGAATTCCTGTGAGGGTTTCACCGATGCACTAAATGATCAGTTTCTTAATTCAGGTTTCTATGATTTGGATATTCCGCGAGAGTTCACCTGATCAAAACATCGAGTCAAGTTCTCTTTGCTCCCACAATTGCTCATCCGATCAGCTATGTCTTTCACCTTATTTTTCTTCCAGGTACCTCCTATGCAGGTAGGAGAGGTAGGAGGACTGGATTCACGAGTCAATACCAGAGTCATCACAGGCCATTGTCGATGACATCACCATCGGCAAAACATCTTTGGCCCCAACAGCTACGGTCGGTATTGCATCTATCTTTTCTTTTACTTATTTGGTTATTGTATTGTGTGGTTGTTGCGAATGTCTATAGTGTGATCGGTCATTTATTGGGTGAAAATTCAAGGGACTGTCTACATTCTTTTTTCCCCTACTTTTAATAATAATGAGAATAAGGATGTAAATTTCAATCCGACCCAAGGGTTCCGAACTGTATCCGCACCGGTCATGATGGATAATTAACAGAGTATTGACCCGAATACAGGATTAATGATAATTTATAAGTTAAAATTTAAACATACCAACTACTTCCCACATAATTTTCATATGGTAGCTTCATTCATTCCCATCAACGAGCAAAATGATGCACGTCTACCTTTTATGAGTTCGAGCAACACAAGATGTTCTTTTTCTCAATCCAAGAAATGCATTGTTAAAAGTGGTTCAGAGCACCAAGAAGTATTAGATTAAGCAAACATGAGGGATGTGTCATTTCTACTAATAAGATCTTTCTATTGGTTATTTCCATGATCGGTACTCAGAATCAAGTATAATGATGGTATCGGGTTGAGACCAAGGACAGAGCATTGAAGCTGAAAAAGTGTGCTCATATTTATGATAGTATTATTATGGTATAATTAGTGAGAGGAGCAGAGGTAGTTACCATTGTATGTATGACGAAAAAGGTTCTTAGGAGCTTGAATAGAATATTATTTCTAGAGTCATGCTGAGCGGGGAAATTTTCATAAGAACACTATATTTTTTTATAAAACAATTGCCTAATGTATATTTATCTGCTTAATTAACAATACAAGGAGGCTAGTGACTAGGGATTGACAAGAGTGAATCCAACATATTAAAGGCAAGATGTCTATATGATGTCATTATGAGCGTTACTTTTAGCACGTCCCTAACTCGAACGCCCATCTTAGGATCTAAGATCTATCCTGATATTGGAGAGTTCATCACTAAGAGCCCCCGAGCATGACCTTAGTTCCCAAAAGAATCATCTTGGAATTGAAGATTTAAATTGGAGATCATATTAGAACAATAGATTGGATAATACTGGATACACTGAGACTAGAACAGGCAACCACTCAGCATACACAAAAATCATGATAGATAGATGACCATCATGTTGATTTGTTTGAAAAAGGTATCAACTTTCCTTAAAGAAGGCCAGAAATTGCCTAAAAAGTACTCCGGTGTGTGACTGAGATCTGTCTATATGGTCTTTCTTGTCTCTTCTTCGTCTGTGTGTACTTATATAAACTGTAGTTATGTATTTTGTTAAATCATGGTATGAATTTTGTCTGATGAGCAAAGGAGTGAAATGGAGAAACTGGACTTAGAATTCTCTTAAAAACTCAAGTTTTTAATCAAATGCAATCACTGCGTCTTGGGAAACTTGTAAACTCGCTCTAATTGAAACTCACAATCTATAATTACTACGAAGATGAAAAAAATTGTTGCTAATTATGAAACAAGTAGTAGACGCTTGTGTAAAAAAACTCTAGGGCCTAAATATTCAAGCGATGATTGCCTAATGTAATGATTTGAAGTTTGAGATTAAGTTATTATTTTAGTTATTATTTGTTTAAAAATGTCATGATGAAATAATACCTTCTTGTAGTAGATAAGTATTTGGTAGTTACCTTTACCAATTAGGATCAATTTCCTCTTTTCTAGGATTTTCCTTGCTTGCTAAGTATTAAGATATCGATTTGTATAGTTGTAACTTGTAATCTTCATAGTTGTTCAGATTTAAATTATATAAGGACCGACTATTTTATGATGTATCTTCATTGTTAATCAGTGTTAAATTATAGTATTAAGTAATGTTAATGATAAATCTACGGATTTTATCCTATTTTTTGCTTTTTCTTTGTAAAGATAGGTTTTTATTACAAATCACAATAAGAAGCAATTATATTTATCCTAATCACATTTTCTCTAGCTAGCATATGTTAATTTCATCATATAGCCTATAGGTAGTACACAACAACAAGTCTACTGTAGAAATAAACTCCCGCCGTCCTCGTAAGCAATTGTGATCAGTGTTATCGAAACTCGAAAGCACTAAGCGCACCAAGCGCAAACCCTCCATGGAGCCTAGGCGCGAAGCGCAAAAGCGAAGCGCACGCTTCTTTGAAGCTAGGAGCACATTTAACAAAATATTATAAAATATATAATTTAGGATTATACATATAATAGCTTAGGTTTATATCATAATTTATACTTTATAATGTATTAATTCACACTTCTAAAGCAAAAATAACATAATTGATAATTCATAAAATATTAAATTAGAGTTCTTGATCGAAACAAATCCTAAATTTTCTAATCAAGATTCAAATTTTAAGGTGTATGGGTAAGTTCCAGGCTCCCAGATTTCATTCATAATCTTTATCTTCTTCAAAATCATCCTCTTCCTCCCAATCATCTTCTTCAAGTGTGGAAGTGGTCCCCTCAAATTCAAACTCTTGTTCTTCTTCCTCTTCTTCATTCTCGTCTACCAAACGTCGTTGTCTCTTACGTGAACCCTTACCTGAATTTGAAGCATTAGACTTAGTTTGACTTTGTTTAGATTTCAAGGTTTTTGTTTGATTGTGACGTAAAGGTATATCGAGGCTCTCCAACACCAGCAGCTTTTGCAAGTGTTGTTCATCCTAATCCATCATCATCAGCGGCTCTGACTTGGCTTGAATGATCTTGGATTAGGGTTTTCTTTCCTTTTTAAAGCGGCTGCAATCTTTAAGTGTGTTGGCCTTGTTAAAAAACTTATTTTTTGGCAAAGCTTTAATAAAGGGCGCTTTTTTTGCGCTTCTTTGAAGGTGTAAGCGCGCGCTTGTTTAAAGTCGATGCGCTTCACACATATCTAGGCGCTTGACCAGCGCTTCACCTGCGCTTCAGTGCGCTTTGCGCCTAGGCGCGCTTTTCACAACACTGATTGTGATAACCGCAGGATTAAATCTTTAAGTAGGGACTTGTGTGTTAGGAATACGTGAGAGTTATTACTAGTGTTATGAATCACTGAAAATTGACAATAGCCATTAACTCATCTAACTTAAACTAGCTAGACCTAAAGAAGAATGACAACATGAAACCGCAATATTAACTTCGCAGTACATTTCTCTTAAAAATCCAATTCTTGCCCACATCATATAGTTATTTATCGTTTACAAGCACCACACTTCGTTTCTGGAGCCAACATTTAATGTCATATACAAATAGCAGTATTTGGGAACTTTGATACTACTGTGGTTGGCAAATTATGTCAGCTTAAATATTGGTTCCAGCTATTAAAAATAAAATAAATACTTCTACTAGAGTTGTATCAATATTATACTTGTAACAGGATACTATAATGATTAAAAGGAAGGAAGATACTTACACCAACAGGTAACCGCAACTATTGTAGAATAGCCGGTCATACGGATCAATTCCTAATAGTACAGCTCCCCGGATTGACTTTTCTGCTCTTTTTAAGGGATTACTCTTGTCGATATTGCACTCAGGGCAATACCAATCACCCTCTGGCAACAGACTGGTGGTAACCCCAACACACCTGGCATGAAATGCTGCAGGGCAACCATCGCAGCATATCAAGCTTCCATCCATCTTACAGAGGCAGCATTCATCACTGTTCCCGTCTGCTGTCTCATCAACCACCTCTGAGTTCCAAGAAGTCCCAGAAACATCCGTAACAGCCCTCGTTTTTTTTGGAGTCTCAAATGCCGTCTTGCGATCAAAATCAATAGAAGGATCGGTGGTCAGAGTTCTTTTGTTAAGCTCGGACCTTATTATTTCCACTTCATTCACATCATCGCATAAACATTGAAGCATCTCAATTTTGACAGATGCTGGTTGTTTGTAGTAATCACTTTCAAATAACTTCAGTTGACTAAGATCAAAAGAAGGGCTCACCACAGAATGGTGTGTTAGAAGGTACTCGGCCATGAAGACAGGCCAAGTGATTAGGTCTAACAAATTCCAGTTAAGGCTCCTGCGTTTAAAAAAATAATGTTAACTTTGGAATAGTGTTACAAATTCAAATCAAAAGAACAAATTGACCATTGGAGAGGTAGAAGATGAGCACCTCAAACAAATAGAAGCAGATTCGGAACTTTCATCAGAAAGGGACTCTAAATGCTTCCTCAAAATTTGTAATAGAGAAAGATGTACATAATCAAACAATAAAGAAGGAGTCTTGCATCTCAGGGAAGCCACAAAATCACCCAACTCGAAAGGACTCAAAAACAACAAAGTACTAAATGACCTCAGAAAAGAATAAACCGAAAAAACATCACAGATGGGAATATCGTCTAAATTTAAATTATTGGAAGATGGAGGTAACTCGGGCTTTGTAGGAATATTGTTACACTCTTCTGATTCTTTACATTCTAAGACTACATCTGATTCCTCGACAACTACCCTGCCTTGAGGAGATTGCGGCTCATGCTTCGCTTCATCTAAACACACGGCAGCAGGTCCATTGACTTGAACTGATGTCGCAGGTGCTCCTCCTCTACGAGCACTTCTTCTCAATACAGTTGGAGTTGCACGATCTGCAGATTCAGTTCTTTTCCTCCTCTTCCTACTATTCCCTTTCGGTGTGCTTTCATCATTCTTATCACAAACATCAATGGCAACAGAACTTCCATCATCAGTACTCTTTTCCAAATCTCGTATATTCCCACCTTCATCCCCACATTTCGCCTCCAAAACTCCTCCTACCACCGTTTCACTAGAATTACCAGCAGGCTCAACTGGCATTACACTACCGACCTCGTTAACATCATCACAAGTCCCCTCAACCTCTTTCTTCTCACTCTCCACACCAAAATTCAAATCAAAACCTAATTCCTTCCTCGGATTCCCCAAATTCTCCCCACCACTCTTCATTTCCTCGTTCCCATCATCACTAACATTAGCATTAACATTAACATTCAAATCAATCACATTCTCCCTATTTACCGCCTTTCCACAATCTAACTCCATTTCAACAACATCACCATTCAACGGAACAACATTCAAATCCAAATCAATGACACGCTTATCATGACCGCAATTATCATCAATGATACGTTCATCATTACGACAATTATCATCAACAACAACATTATTACTCGAAAAAGTACCTGAATCATGACATTTAAGCCGCTTGAGAGTCCTGGAGTCAACTACATCAGTCAATTCATCCTCCTCCAAAATCGAAACCAATTCATCGAGTCGTAGACACTCCGAACCTCCGTTTCGATAACTGATCTGAAACAATTTCGACTCGAAATCATACGAATTGACAGTTCCGTTATAAACCCCTAGCCCTGGACCTACACACACTTTTCTCACCTTTCTCCCTACATACTCCATTTCATATATAATTATATCAATTAATTAATTAATTACTATATAATTAGCTCACAATTGAGAATTCTCAGAGAGAGATAGGAGAGAGAGAGAGAGAGAAAGAGAGAGATTTGAGAGAGAGAGAGAGATGGGAGAGAGAGAGAGAGATGGGAGAGATTTGGGAGAGAACAGGGGAGAAGTGATTCTCTCTCTAGAAAACAGGAATCTAGAGAGAGAGAGAGTTGGAAATGAAATTGAAGAGCAGGAGAGACAGAAGAGAGAGAGATTCAAGAGAGCGAAGAGAGCATTTTGAGAAACAACACAAAGGGGGAAACACTTCTCTCAATTTTATGCGGCCTTTTTTCGTATATATCGTCTTTGTATAAAATATTAATATGGGCTATAAATTATAATTTTAATAATATGTTATTCGGAGAACTTGAATTTTATTTTTTAAATCATATTTAACGATTTTCATTAATTTGATGTCACGGTTTAGATTGAGTGACCAAAGATTAACAACCAACAATTTTTTTAATATTTCGTCCAAATATAAATTAAATACATAAACAAAACCGTTTTTCGAATTTTTTTATAATACCACGTGTTTTTTCAGATTTTGATTTGTTACTTTATATTTTACTAGTGTTTGCTTCTTTTTTACTAATTTAATTTATATTTATAAAGAATTGAATCCAACATAAATTTTTAAATACTTGAGAATGACATTTTACTAAGTGTTTACTTTCTATTACATTGACATTACTTTTTTTGGAAAATGAATCGGTATAAGTTTAATAATCGGTCAAACTGAAACAAAAAAAAAATCCTAGATTTGTTAGATTGTTACAGTTCTTTTTTCATGAATAATATCTTATGGATTTTGTGGGGCCTAATAGCTTAAAAGCTTAAAGTATGAAGTATTTTTCATATGTTGAAAATAAATTTAAAAACATCATGTTATTTACAGTTATAATTTTTCAATAGAACTAATGTTTAAGCTACACTTAATAATTTATAGAATTGGTAAAATCTTGTATTTAAAAGTTCATCGATTTTTATAATAGATGATTTTTTTTAAACCGAAACTTTTGTGCTAAATATAAAATGATCAGATTTTCAATTAAATGCACATATTTTATTTCATTTGTAAAGGAACAAGCTTTTATGTGTAAAAAAAACGTCCTCTAATTAATTATAAGAATATTTTATGCTTAAGCATAAATAAGTAATGGATGTATTTTCAATTTTATTAGTAATGGTATTATAAGAACAATAACGAAAAAAAAATAATATTTATTTTAATAAAACAAACCAGTTTATACCAACCATGTCCCTTGAGGATTGTCTGGATACTATAATTTAATGAAATAAACTTAAAAAACCTATTTTAACATAAATAGAAAAATTAAAAAAAAAACTAGGGGCAAATATGTAAATTAAGATAAACTCATGCTAGCATGCAATGTGTGCTTTAAGTAGAGCTAGCAAGCACAACATTTGTGCAGCATAGCTGAGTAAGTGTGTTAAAGCATTAATACTAGTTAGGCATCCCAGGGCAGAGAATTACTGAATACCTACAAACCAAAACTAGAAAACCATCCTGAACTGATCGAGAACTACAACTAACTACAGGGTGCAAGACTAATGCACACAATCTATCATAAACTATCAACCTATAAAATCTCCTTTTTCGTCCCAAGGCCGATTTTCGTATGATTTACCGATGATACTGCGTTTCATATTTACGGTTCCATCTTCGCTCTTGTACTCGGGAAAGTAATCAAGGAATGTGTTGTTTCCTAGCTCTTTCACCCCGTGGAAGAGGAAGTTCCTCATCAAATCCTACACATTTATAAAGATGTCAAACTGAGTTGAGAACTAAAAAAGAAGATAGTTGGTTTGTAATTATTTAATACCTTTGCATTCTCCTCTCCAACTAGTTTTTTGAGAAGTTGGTGCCCCGGATCCTGCATTTAGAAACAATGATTAGGCAACTACGTAGATGTGCACAATATTCTGGAAACAAGAGATTCCATAATAATTGTTTGGAGCAGTGTTGAGTAACCAGCTCATCTAAAACCTTAAGGTGTTAGAGGAAGGCCCCAATAGGATCATATATTTAACACTCCCCCTCACTCGAAAGCTCATTTATGGGTCGAAGAGTGGAACACCGGCGCCCATCTTTGGAGCATTAATTGCTTTTAGCGTCCACAATAAATTGTGAGAATGTTGGGGGTGGCTGGGAATCGAACCTTAGTTCTCCCGCCAGCCTAAGCTCTGATACCATGTTGAGCAGTAATCGCCCTCGCTTTTAAATGATAGTTGAAGAGCTCTTTCATCTGCACTATTGCAATTTTATGTTTGTATGTACTCTGTCATTATACATAAACCTTACAATAATATAGAAACTTTGCTACGGTAAGGTTCTGGTGTGTCCCTAGTGCAATATTAAGGACGTCTTGGAACTCGGAGGTGGTTGATGAAACAGCAGACTGGAACGGTGACGAATGCTGCCTTTGTAAAATGGATGGAAGCTTAATATGCTGTGATGGTTGTACTGCAGCATTTCATGCTAGGTTTGTTGGGGTAACCACCAGTCTGTTCCCAGGCGGTGATGGTATTGTCCTGAGTCCAATTTCGACAAAGGTAACCCCTTGAAAAGAGTAGAAAAATCAATCCTTGGAGCTATACTATTAGGAATTGATCTGTTTGACCTGCTATTCTATAATAGTTGTAGTACCTGTTATTGTAAGTATCTTCCCTCCTTTTAGTCATTATAATTTTAATGTTATGAGTATAATCTTGATACAACTCTAGTGAAAGTACTTGTTCTATTTTATTAGCTGGAATCAATATGTAACCTGACCTAATTTGCCAACAGTAGTAGTATCGAAGTTCCCAGATACTACTATTGAATTTGACATTAAAATGTTGGCTTCCAGAAGAAAAATCCGGTGTGTGTCAAAGATAAATCACTATTTGGTTTGGGGCTAGAATTGGCTTGTTCAGGGAAAGGTATTGCGAACCTAAAATGGCTTAATTTCACGTTATGATCCTTTTCTAGGTTTGGTATAAGTTAGATGAGTTAATGGCTATTGTCAGTTTTCATGATCAATAACATTAGTAATAACTCTCGCCTGTTCATAACACAGAATTTCCTACATAAAACATTTTACCCTTGCAGTTATCACAATTGCTCACAGAGAGAGAGGGAGTCTAATCCTATAATGGACATGTTGTAGTGTACTACCTATAAGATGAATTCAACATAGCTAGAGAACATATGATTAGGATAGTAGCTTTTATGGTGATTCGGAATAAAAACCAATCTTCGCAAAGAATCGGCAAAAAACACAATTAATCCCCAGATTCATATATATAACTCTAATTAAAAATGAAGATTTATCATAGAATAGTCAATCCTTATATAATTTAAATCTGAACAATGAAGATTGCAACTATATTAACCGATATCTTATAACTTATCAAACAAGGAATTTCCTAGAAAAGAGGAAATTGATCCTAATTGGGAATGGTAACTATTACCGGAGACTATCTACTACAAGAAAGTATTATTCTACAGAAGCGGGTAGGCCTTGTACATAATTAGCAAAAAATTTTCTCATTTTAGAAGCATAATATGTACATCAAGCTTATGTTAACAAACCTGTTTGCCATCCAGCGTTGTAAACTTTTTTTTTTATTAAGACATTTCGGGATCAAAGCAAGTGAACCCCCCCCCCCCAAAACTTACTTGATTAACTTAGAAAGTAAATCAGGTCTATTAACTTAGTAATCATTTTATTAAGTCAATATGCTACTTAAATTTTGTAGGTACAACAAGTCCATAGACCTTCTAAGTAGAATAAAAATGAGGCAGTGCAAATTTTCAATGATGAAGTTCGTGAGAAAAATGAATAGCAAGGAGTATTGGAGTATTCCTTTTTCCTATTGGTGGATTTGAGCTATAGTTGAGATTGCTACAAATATAATGGAGGAAGGAATGAAAATTTAGAAACGCTTGCCCATTAAAACATATAAATTTCATTCAGTTACCCTATTTCATTCTGTTATTTTCCAATCTCATTCACCCCAACCCGAGAACCTTAATTTGTAAATGCTAGAGGAAGATATACCGAAAGTAAATGTCTGGGTGATGTCAAGAATAAAATGAGGGTAAGTTTCTGTACAGGCAGCGAAAATACAGCAGACCACAAATTCATATTTGCATATATTTTAATAACAGTCAACGAAATCTGAGAATAGAACATATGCAACAAATCAAGTTTGAGCAGGGTTTATTTCTTCTATACAATATAACTTCCCTGAATTTAAGTATGACGTCCAAATCACAGTTCCAGAAAGTTCTATATATATTGTTATAGCCCCACTTTCCAAAATTTACCGTTGTAAATTGTGAATAAACTATGCTGATGGTAATTTTATGTAGTGTAAGGATGCGGGGACCAGGGAGCGGGGTGCATGTCTTCTATCTAATTATTAATTAAGCTGGTACATATATAAGGGTGCATGTCTTCTAACTAATTATCATTCATTTAGTTGACGAATCTTTTCAAAATAACATGAGTGACATCATTCTTAGCAATCACTTAAATCAACCTAATAAATACTAAACTACACATCTACTAATTCACAGTTTGTTGGGCTCTTAACGAAGGCATATATGTCACTTGTTCACAAAATTAAAGAAATTACCCACCTTTTGCTCTCTCCATGTTAGATATCGGTGCTGTGCTGTCTGATTGCAACTTATACGAGAAGCATCCTTTTCCTCTTCGGCATGGTCCATAAGCTCAAGCCACGCCTGTAAGGTTTATTAATAAAAAGTAAACATATACACAGAATTACCTGAAGTCTCATGATAAAGGATGTCGTATTTTTATAAATTGGCTCAAGTCTAAACATGCTATGAGTTCCAGCTGGTTTACTCAGAACCAACAATCACCAGGTAGAGTTGTCCTAGCCTCCTAGTCGCTACAAAATAGGTATACAATCTCAATGCATTCGACATGGAACAATTTTATAACACTCCTCCCACATATGATGCAATTTCACGATGGTCTTGAAAAACTGGCACAAAAGATTCAGAGGAAAAGGCTAGCATAAGAGGGTTTTTTATTGCCTAATTAAGATGCTGCTGGAAAATAAAGGAAACTTTAAGCCACAGAAGATGTCAGCTGTGATCGATCATTGTGCAAAACATCACGTAGGAGGAAAAAGCCATAACTAGTACGTAGACACGCTAATGATTGACTTTGCACTCAAACCATAAAATTTTTGACAAAGGTCCAAATTTAGCAAAATGAAGAAATTAAGCAATCACTCACCAAAATCAATTGATATCGTAGAGTGTAAACCAGTGACTATATAGTAGATATTCAACGGGACATGATATAATACATCACCAAGAAAGAACATGTTTGAAGTATAAAGACAAAGGAACCAAAGCATGCACACTTTATGTAGACGAAATTGACCTGCAAATTACCTTATAGTAATCCATGAAGGCAGAATATAAAACATTATAATTGTCCTGGTTAGAAGAAAACTTGCTCCAAATAACTATTGGTGAGAAAAATCTCATGGACTCGCTAGTAAGCTTTCCTCCCCAAGGTAAAAGCTGCATAACATAAGTTCTTTAATTTTAATACACCTAGGGCAACTTTAGTATTCAATTTATTTTAAATATCAAATGTAAAAAATTGAGCATACCACTTACCTCAGCATACTTGAGCCCAAGGGGGATCAGTTCTTTATAGTACTTGTCCTTGTAATCCTTGTTACTGATGACATCATGCAGAGGATTCAGGTCTCTGCAAATATAACATGCAGGATTCAGGTCTCAGCAAAAATAACATGCTTCACGATAACGACCTTGAGGTGACTCATGATCAAGTAATCTATTGAAAGCTAGTATACATTCTGTCCTTGTATGAGTTTGTCGATTTACATTATAAGACCTTGTTAATTACCAACTCTTCCAGAATTTTGAGGTAATAGGAGGATTGCTTAATACGAAGTATGCTTATGTTAACATGCCCCCACACTCAAAGTCTATATTGGGATTTAAGAGTGTACTACTAGGAGCCCATTTTTGGGGGCAATTACCAACCTTACTGTCAAAATTAAGCATCTGAGAACATTGGGGGTTCCCACTTCCCAAAATTCAAACTTGACTGCCAGGTCAAAAGAGCTACAGTTTCATCTCATGTTACATTGCCTGCTCTCTCAAAACTTTAAGGTCTTTGAAGGCTTAATATGTAAATCATGCTTATGTTAACGAACCTCTTTGCCAAACCATTTTTTTTGTAAGGCGCTTAAGATCAAATCAAATGAGCCCCTGAAACTTGTCATTTTGTAATTCATAAACTTAGAAAGTCTCAGAAAATATGAGAAATGTGGAATAATTAAATTGAATGATAGTAAAGAGGAGAGAAAAATTGGTAAAGAACCTTAAAATCTATATTATAGATATTCTGCTACAAAGATCACAATGAGGCAAAGCCTCAATTTATAGAAACAGAAGTACTTACTGCATCGAAACAGATGCTGAAATAGAAATGGATGACAAGCTGACTACACTGCCTGTTACTGTTAGTGTAGTACTTTCTCATGCAGTAAATATTATATTACAGATATCTGACAGAGTATAATCAGCCTTAAGTCTATACACTAGTTAGCTTATGTAGGTACAACAAGTATATAGACCTTTCAAGGGGACTTGCAAGATCTTGTTTTAGCTGGCACCATGTACCATTATATAGAACTCATATGCAGTCTTCGTATTCGAGGGAAGAAGTACGAAGTATCAACGGAAAACTTTCTGTTGCTAGAAGGGTGAGAGGGTTAAGGTGTCTAAAGCCTTGGCCTTTAAAAACCCAGAACTAGTTAACCATGGTCTGTCATGTCTAACATGTTTTATATCATTAATCTTGCATTATAAAAAAATGATTACAAATAAAAAGAACATACCAACTTCTAAGAATAGTGACGCTTCTTGCTAAACTTTAATCCTAGAACAGCAAGCAGTTCATAATATTTTGTAAAAAATCAAAAGCTAATAATGCAGCAACTCATGGTATTGCTGTCTAAGTCTCTTATGTATCGTATGTGTCATTCATGCAACATTAGTGTGAACAATTTCAGCTTATTAATCACTAAAATTTAGCTGACCCGCTGATGTTTCCTTAATTCTCATAATGGACAAGTTAAATAGACAATTTCTTTTATGCCTATCTTAAGAAGAAAAAAAGGAAGATAGGTTAGAAAATATCAATGCTAGGAAAGATAACTTACAAAACAACAATGTTCGTGCTAGCAGTGCTGTAAAAGTTGGCACAGAAGATAGGCAGATCAAATTCTGGTTCTGGAAAAACAGCAAAGTCCAGTACCTGAATACATGTTTAAGAACAAGACATCAGAATGTCATATCTCCTTCTTTACTCTTTACTCTTAACTCTTCTGCAAGTAAATTATACATTATAAAGAGCCAAAAAAGGGGTAGCGCCCTTGGTACATGTGATAAAGGAGAAATCAACACACAAGTAACACGTCTGCATCACAACAATCCATATCAAATGCACTTCCGTTCAGTTTATACAAAATAAACAATAGTTGCAAGTTCTTTAATCAACTAGTCCACTCAATATTATGATGCAATATATGTGATATTTTACATGTAAAGAATGCTGAAATGTAACAAAACTGTTGGGGCCCATTCTGAAATCTATGTAACATTTGAAAAGACCAGTAGTAAACTAAAACAGTTGAGCTTGATCGTATCGTTTTCATATTTTGGGATAACTCAGAAAAAGGTTTAGCTAATATAATCCGAGTGGAAGAAGTTATAGGAAGGCTTAAGACATTACAGTACGAAAACCAAGAGACATACCTGATTAACTCCGCTCACTTCAAATGTGAAGCTCCGAAGCAACCTAATCTTTGGAGCTTGGAAGGAGACCATTTGAAGCTCAGTTTTCCCATCCAAGGCAGTCATAAATCTATAGCTATCCTGTAAAAATTAGAGTATAGGTTTATTTAGAATGCTTCACTTATACCCGAGGGAAAGAGGAAACACAAGTTATTGAGGAACTTGGGGTGGGGGTACGCTGAAGCCCCGGCTAATCTTGTAAATCAAGTTAACAAACTTTTTTCGCCTCAGTCATCTTCGAAAGGAAGTGTATTTTCTACAGTAATGCATTTTAGCCCTGGCTTTATTAAGATCCCGGTTCTGCCTAGGTAACAGAATATATTCGATGATGACAATAGGATCTTGATTCTTTACCATTTCACAAACAGTAAAACAATTAAATGGAACATATTATATGATAATAAGATAAAAAGGATGAGATCATAGTCTAATATGTTCCTGCTTATATACACGCCATACCCAGTCTGCACTACGAAATAAATAATCCTAAAATTGTTAGTTGGCAAGAACAAGTTGTAACCGTTGAAGATAATACAACCATACAAATGGAAGTTGAACAAGTTGTAACTGTTGAAGATACAATCATTCAAATGGAAGTTTATAGGCTTGATGAGTTTGAGCTGATCAAACTTAGGCTCCCTTTCCACCATAGAAGCACGGGGAGCATGTATGTGTTGCTTTAACAAACAAGATTTGGCGATTGAAGAATCAAAAAATCTTTGTCAGTCAAAGGTCTCTTAGTTCAGCAACTCTAAACTCTATTGAGGAGCAGAAACACGACCGTGCTGCCTTGATCAGGGCCATGTCTCATACCAACTAGCCTGAAGCCCTGAACCTCCACTTTTTGTCCTCAGTTCCGTGTTCACCATTTTATTCGTGTATGTTAGAAAACACTCCTATTCAAATATGAAGAAAAAATTAAGGTATATACCACACTCGGTTATCAAGTTCCATGATGTGAAGTAGTATCGCTGATCAAGCTGTTACTTTTGTCCTTTCTGTTGGATGAAGCAAGCACAATGGTTGCATTGAGTTTGTTTTATAGATTTTCTTTATTTTGGCATTTGGGGATACGCTAAATTCAGATACTCTGGAAATATGATACATATAGGGTCATGGGGGTTTGTTCCACTATAAAATCATAATCTACAGCTACAAAATCAATGGTATTAGTAGCACAAACAACTACTCACAGTACCGTCACACTACTATGCATTACTGGGTAGTGTAAGAAGGGAGGGGGAGCTAGGAGGAGCAGGGTAAGCTGAAACTTGGTCAATCTTGTAAAATCAAGTTTATAAAAACTTTTTTAGCCCCAGTTATCTTGAAAAATAAGTGTATTTTTTTAGTTATGCATTTTAGCCCCGTAAAATCCTTGTTCCACCTATGTAACAGAATATTTTCTATAATAACTATAGGATCTTCAGTCTTTACCATTTCACAAACAGTAACTAATTAAATGAAACATATTATATGATAATAAAACAACAAGGATAAGAATAAGATAACAAGGTTAACATGAATATGCTCCAAGTTATAAACACACAATACCACAGTCCGTACTACGAGATGACCATCCTTAAATCATTATTTGGCAAGAATAAGTTGTAACAGTTAAAGATTATACAATCATACAAATGGAGGTTTTTATGCTTGATAAGTTTGAACTGATCAGACCATTAAGACTAAGGAGCAGCAACAAGACTTCGGTGCCGTCACCACTTGCCAGGGCAATGTTCCAGACCAACTAACATGAACCATCACTATATGTCCTCAATCTCGTCTGTTATAGCCAAAATTTGGTACGAAAGATATCCGGGTCAAATTCGGGTCAACATGATTTAATAAGGGCGGACAGCCAAGGGCGGACGACCAAGGACAAACGGCCAAGGAAGGACGTCCAAGGAAATGGGTTTTTTGCTGGAAAAGTTAGGGCAAGCCCAAACCTTGGAAGAGTTAGGGCGCGCCCAAACCTTGGACGAGTTGGGGCAAGCTTAAACCTTGAAAAAATTAGGGCGCGCCCAAACCCTTGGACAGCTTGGCACGCGCCCAAACCCGTGGACAGCTTGGCACGCGCCAAAATCCTTGGACAACTTGGCACGCGCCAAAACCCTTGGACAGGTCAGGGCAAGCCCTTACCTTTGCACATATTAGGGCGAGCCCTAAAAGATTCCTCGGACAGATTCCTTGGACGAATTCCTCGGACATGATTACTTTGACAGATTCATACCTTGGCTTTACTTGGACAGAGTTAAGGCGAGCCCTAACGGTGAATAGTTTAGGGCGCACCCTATAATATAGAATGACAAAAGAAGAGATCAAAGGCTGATGACACAGGGCGGCGCCAACGTACAGAAATGTTTGGGCGCGCCCTTAACTTCTACTTGGCACATAATGCAACTTTGACATGCTACTTGGACGAACTCTTTGGAAGATTCAAGGAAGATGGAGATTATTATTACTAACCTATTTGATGCAGGTACTCTATTGAAGAACTCCTTCTTGTAGCACATCTACAGGAAAGACGGTGTCCGTGGTCAGAGACCTCCAGGGGTATGCCTGGACGGAAGGTCTCCTCCTGTAGTCAATGAGTGTCCTCATTGGGGATGTGGGGTAAATTCTGGTGTGTGCTTTGGGAGCTCTATCTCTGTAGTCAACAGGTGTTCTCGTTGGGAGACTTCGGAGTATCCTGCACTTTGCACCCAAAAGCTTGGGATCACTTGTCCTGTAATCTGGTAGGGGCTCCTTATCGGGGGCAAGGATGCGTCCAACATTTAGGGTGAACCACGGCTATACCTGCGTCCGCGGACTAGATAAACAGCTGGTAGCGGAGGGTTATCCTTGGCCAGGGAGATGCCTTATCCGTGAAGTCTCGAAGCAGCGGACGAGCCTTGGGCCTTTGTGGTTGGGCCTCATCGGCGGACATTCCTAAAGCTAGTAAAAGACGGTTTCCAGTGGGTTTCCCATTGGGCCTCGGGACAAGAAATCTAAGCCCGTTAGGTTTCTTGTTCCCCAAGAACTACGTTGGCTTGATTCCCTATAAATAGGGATACGTAGGCAAATTGCAAGGGTTCGAAAGCGAGAGCCTTAAGGAGCCACCATCAACCCTAAGCAATCTCAGCCACCAATAATAACCACCACCAAACACTGTTCATCTTTTCCGACGAATACTGTTCATCGGATCCACCGATTACTGTTCACATTTCCGACGAAGAACCGTCGTCATAGTTGGAAGATTCAAGGAAGATGAAGATTATTATTACTAACTTATTTGATGCAAGTACTCTATTGAAGAACTCCTCCCTGTAGCACATCTACAGGAAAGACGGTGTCCATGGTCAGAGACCTCCAGGGGTATGTCTGGACGGAAGGCCTCCTCCTGTAGTCAATGAGTGTCCTCATTGGGGATGTGGGGTAAATTCTGGTGTGTGCTTTGGGAGCTCTATCTCTGTAGTCAACGGGTGTCCTCGTTGGGAGACTTCGGAGTATCCTGCACTTTGCACCCAAAAGCTTGGGATCACTTGTCCTGTAATCTGGTAGGGGCTCCTTATCGGGGGCAAGGATGCGTCCAACATTTAGGGTGAACCACGGCTATACCTACGTCCGCGGACTAGAGAAACAGCTGGTAGCGGAGGGTTATCCTTGGCCAGGGAGATGGCTTATCCGTGAAGTCTCGAAGCCGCGGACGAGCCTTGGGCTTTTGTGGTTGGGCCTCATCAGCGGACATTCCTAAAGCTAGTAGAAGACGGTTTCCAGGGGGTTTCCCATTAGGCCTCGGGACAAGAAATCTAAGCCCGTTAGATTTCTTGTTCCCCAAAAACTACGTTGGCTTGATTCCCTATAAATAGGGATACGTAGGCAAATTGCAAGGGTTCGAAAGCGAGAGCCTTACGGAGCCACCATCAACCCTAAGCAATCTCAGCCACCAATAATAACCACCATCAAACACTGTTCATCTTTTCCGACGAATACTGTTCATCGGATCCACCGAATACTGTTCACGTTTCCGACGAAGAACCGTCGTCATAGATCTTGATTCCGGCTACGAACCTCAAAATTTGTTGTTACCAAATTCCTCCGTCAACACCGTCATCACATTTTCTTCATGTTTATTTGAAAACACTCCAATCCATATATGAATAAGAAATTTAACTATGTTTTGGAATCGGTAATTAAGGCCCTTGATCTCGAAGAAGTATCACTAACTCAAGCTATTAATCTTTGCTATATATTTGTTAAATGAACCACGCACAATTTGAAAAAAATAAAAAATCTTCCAAGGCATTTGAGTGTATGCTAATTTCATGTTTCGATATATACATACACAAGGTCATGTTCAACTTCTACTACAAACTCTACAAATTAACTACATAAAAATCACATTTTTAAATTTGTAGGCTAAATTAGTTTTCATTTCAACGACCTCCTATACATATTTAAAAGTGTATGGTGTTGGCCTTATAAAGCATGTAAATGATGTATAATTGCAAGAGAAAAATGCCCCTAAGCAATGCCCTTACTTAGCTCACTTACGTAAGTACACACTACTCCCTCCGTCCCTAAAAATGTTTCCTGTTTGTGTTGGACACGTTTGCGAATACACACTTTTGATTGTTAATATCTTTAATTTCGTATTAGTATTAAATATAAAAACTTCATTTTATTAAAGTACTCATAATTACGAATCCAACAAAATCACTCATGACTATGTTTGATCTTATAGATTAGACGTAAATTAGTAGTCAATCGTTTACCATGAACAATACAAAAAGTCAAAAGAGGCAAAACATTTTGGGACGGAGGGAGTACAATTTAATGGCACAGTCTGTAATTATATAGTTAAATTCCGTAATTACAAAAATACTTCAATTATTATTCACTCGGTTCGCCTCCCACTTATAAGTTCTTACAAGTTAATTATAGGGAAAATAAATTCATACGTCCCTGAACTATTGGTGTTTTCTAAAGTAGGTCCCTGAACTAAAGATTCCAACATTAACGTCCCTAAACTTTTAAATTTTTCTCACCACAGTCCTTCCGTCAGTCAACCAGTAACGGACGTTATGTTTTTGCTGACGTGGCATGCGGGTTGAATATGTGGACTATTATGTGGACGTCCATGTGGGAAAAATAAAAAAAATTAGGGTACATTATATCTGTCCGTTACATTATATACATACATACATATATTTAAAATTAGGGTACATGTTTATAGTTTGGGGAAGATTACTTGAGAAATTGAGTGAGATGAGATCTAATGGGAGTAACACTACAATCAACTCAAGCTCTGCATCGAAGGCACAAGCCATCTGTAAGTGCGGGTTTGAATGTCCCATTTGGACCTCCAGCAAACCAAATAGTCCACATATTCAACCCGCATGCCACGTCAGCAAAAACATAACGTCCGTTACTGGTTGACTGACAGAAGGACTGCGGTGAAAAAAAATTAAAAGTTTAGTGACGTTAATATTGGAATCTTTAGTTCAGGGACCTACTTTAGAAAACACCAATAGTTCAGGGACGTATGAATTTATTTTCCCTTAATTATAAGTTCAAAACACATGCACAAGTCAGAAATACATACATTTTTTTAACTTATAACTAACTTATAAAATATCTCAAACAAGCTTAGTTTACGTACTTACAAGTATCAAACTAATACTCCCTCCGTCCCATTTTGTTCTTCCTATATTGACTTTCGGTACTGTTCATAGTAAGCGATTGACTATTAATTTACGTCTAATCTATAATATCAAACATAGTCATGAGTGATCTCGTTGGATTCATATTTATCAGTACTTTAATACAGTGAAATTTTTATATTTAATACTAATACGAATTTAAAGATATTAACAATCAAAAGTGTGCATTGGCAAACGTGTCCAACACAAATAGGAAACGTTTTTAGGGACGGACATGCTATGTGGCAAGATCCTACCGTCCTTAATACACAAATGTATTTAAAGACGTAATGCAATGTGTGTTAGTGCAGTGGTTCGAGCTCTTGGCTTCCAGAGGTCACGAGTTCGAACCTCGGGGTGTGCGTGCGTGGTAACTATCAAAAACAAAAAAGAACAAGCAAAGATAAGCATATATAAACATCATTTCACACACAAACACACTGACCTGCAAGGGAGAAGAAACGAGATGGGTGTGTAATCTGGTCTGATTCAAAGCAAACTCAACGAACTTGTTGTAAGAGCAAGTGATAAGCCTCACTATTTTTCCCCTCAATTTATTACTATTTTTATTATAAATATTGTAGTAATTAAGTGATGACCCAGATGAAAAAGATGCAAGCTTTGAGAATTGTGATGAAGATGGTGAGCAGAAACACTCCATTAGAGTAGCAAATGCAGCAGAACAACAAGAACCAGGAAGATCCGAGTCCACTCGGTAACTCGGACTCGGACAGAAGTAGTGATATTCTTTTGTCTGTCGGTATTTCTGTTCTGTCTGGATAAGATTAAGAGCTACATGTACATTTTATTTTCTTTTTAATGTTTTAATAAAATTGAGTTTAATTAATTTATTGTTTTTAATTGGTATTTTACTTTGATCTCCATTTGAATATTTGTTTTTTTGCTGTAATTTTGTATTATTATATTTATTATTTACTTATATCGATACTTTTAAATACATATATTGTATAAAGTGTATAGGCAACATATTTTGAAAACCGAAAACGATCGGTTTAGGTACTGATTAATAATTAGTAACATTTTTTTGAAAAATTGAATGTTTTATCAACAATTTATTGAATCGGTCAAATATTATTAAAGAATTTATCGGCGATTTTTAAAAAATCGGGTTGATTTCTATAACCATAATATAGATATGTTGGTCGTAAATTTTGTGTTAGGTGTAAGAAATGGTTAATTCTTTTCTTTTTTTTGCTTAATACGGTCAAGGTTAAAATCATCCCAATTTTTTTTTTTTTTTTTTTTTGCAAAGCTCAATTTTTAAAATTGGTGATCAAAATATAAAAATTGAAAAATGGGTTCAAAATTACTAGTAAAATAATACCTTTTGGATACTCATGTAAAAAAATGGATATTTGGTCTAAAAAAATGGCCAAATATTAAGAATGAATTTTCTTTTTGGACATATGCTACAGAATTCATAATCTTCCCTTTAACAACTTATAAACTCATGAATTTCAAGACAATCTGTCTTTGTATCATTACAGCATGTGAACTTGGAGCTTTAATGCTCTTGCAACATTAATACTCTCTCAGTCTTATTGGATTGTTTACGTTACTTTTTGGCACCTCATTTAAAATATACTTACATAATATATATATTTTTTTAAATCTGAAGAAATTTTCATGTTTAAACTTTTATTTAAATTTTTTTTAAAAAAAAAACCAATATGAAACTATATTTTATTAAAGCCTTCGTGCAAACAACTCACGGACCGAGGGAGTATTAAGTTACAACTTACAACAGTCGTTTTGTTATGAGAAACAAGAGTACTCTTATTTGAAAAACAGGAGCTCAAGGCACAACATTGGAGTTTTATTATTGAAAGCTCAATTAACCAAAATTAATTGAAGCGGCCAGGATCTGCAGCTGTGTCTGATGTCTCGGATTTGTGTACAAATTCTGGACCAACTGGCTCAGAAAGAACAACTGATGTGGATTTAGAGACAAACTAAGGACCTACAGGTTCGGAGTTGGCCATATCTCGTGATTCTCTCCTGTTTGTAAATCTCGACACGAATTCAGGACCTACTGGTTCGGAGTTAACCATATATCGTGATTCTCCCCTGTTTGTGAATCTCGACACGAACTCAGGACCTACTGGTTCGGAGTTAACCATATCTCGTGATTCTTCCCTGTTTGTGAATCTCGACACGAACTCAGGACCTACTGGTTCGGAGTTAACCATATCTCGTAATTCTCCCGTGTTCGTGAATCTCGACATAAACTCAGGACCTACTGGTTCGGAATTAACTATATCTCGTGATTCTCGTGATTCTCCCCTGCTTGTGGACACAAACTCATGACCGACTAGTTGAGAGTACTTCACCATTTTCGATGATTGTCCCATGTCATTCATCACAAACGAGCGTGCATACCCTGTAAGAGTTGTAACACTCCATAACGCCACTAACATCAAAACAAAAATACTCGTAGAAATTTTCATACTGATTACTTAAAACTATTTACCAAATTAATAAGTAAGCTCAAGATCAACTGAACTATATATAAATCCTGCACACCCTAAAACTAATGTATTTATAGTGAGTTTGCATGAATGTTAACATCAAAGCTGCTAATGAAATTTTCTTTTAACAGCTAAGAGAGTTTAAAATTTAAAAAATAAGTAGCGGCAGGGCATATAATGCATGCATAAGGTGAGTGTTACCAACAAAAGAGCAGCAAGTATCTTAGCTAATCAAGCCAGTCTTTACTCTAACCATTAACTTTAGCATATTATCAGGGAAAATAATCTGAGTGGCTTGAGACGAACAACATAATTATTATCACATTACATGTTATCAGTTCTCAGATTACCGGCCTCGTCCCTCGTAAATGATGGTTGTAACCATTTGTCAGAGAAAATTTCCGTGGATGTGTTGAACATAAAAAATTAATGTGAACGCTGTTAAGTAATCAATCCGTCTAAAATTTTAAAGTCGTAAAGGAAGACCCCACGCAACATCACTACATGTCCGCTTAAATTTTAAATTTTAGTGGAATTTTTATACATGCGAATAGATGGTTTGCCAACAATCGTCTGATATGAAATAGCCAAACAAGCATTCGTCTAAGGACCTCCTTGGACATGTGCATGCGGTGTGCCCAAATGCGTTAGCACCGTGAAATGATACTGGTGCGATCCGCTTAATCACCCACAGTGTTGTTGCACCGGTGCATATGCTAGCGATTGCAAACCAACAAATAACTCTATATACTCTATATACTTCAAGTCCAAGTGTATCATTAATATTATAATATAAAATAAAATAACTTTTAAATTTTACTATCAATCAAAATAACAAACGACCACCTAATTTGAATAATTTATTGGGTGTTCTTAGTTTTGTCTATTTTGACATGGATTTCTTCTAAAATCAAATTTTACGTTTTCTATCATTAATTTTTTTTAAAATTTATGAAAATGCTCTCAAAAATTTTAAAATTGTTATACCATAAAATCTTCATGACTGTTCAATCGGATCTTTAAGTAAATGGGTCTGATCACAGCCGAGTAAAAAGACGGACGATCTCCAGAGAAC
Organism: Apium graveolens; assembly: GCF_009905375.1. Taxonomy (NCBI): domain Eukaryota; kingdom Viridiplantae; phylum Streptophyta; class Magnoliopsida; order Apiales; family Apiaceae; genus Apium; species Apium graveolens. The sequence goes on along the minus strand of NC_133651.1, from coordinate 314,317,637 downwards.
GCGCTCGGAGCCTAGGACGCCCCCTATAGGGCTAACCCTATATGTGAGCCACTTATAACGACTATTGATGATGAGAAGTTGTAATAACTATTGGTGAAGTTTTATGTGAAGGTTTATGACGACCATCACAACGGGAGACAACCATAGTGAAGGAAGTGTGCGATGACCGCTATGACAACGATACCATGATGATCGCTATAGTAGAAGACGCTGACGAAGAACAAGTATTGATAAAGAGTATATAAAGGATGATTTTAAGTCAAGGGAGAAAGAGTGAAACATTCAAGGAACGAAGAATGGTCCGGGCTCCGGGGAAATGTCCCCGGACCCTCTTGCGGGCGCCCCGTGCTGTATGGCCGCACGGGGCGGCCGCTCCGCAATGCAATTGAGATGACTAGGAAGAATTAGCAAGAATGTTGATCTCACAACTATACTGGGAAGTAAATGAAGCATAAGAATCACAAAAGCGAAGAAGAGGAGCCCCAGAGGCATGGAAGAGGATTCTAATCGTTCCCAAGGCACGTCTGAAGAAGGAAAAAGGCCAGTCATCCCGGAAAACGTATTGAAGGCGTCGTTTTGTAGTCTTGCGAGTTTTTCTCGTAGGTAGGGATGGCAATCGGGTCGGTCGAAACGGGTTTAGCAAAAATCAAACCCAAACACAATTTTTTTTTGCCAAACCCGAACCTTAACTCGAACCTGAACCCGAAAAAATCCGAATCACTAGACCCGAACCCGAAATCATCGAGTTTTGTTCAGTTCGGGTTTGTAGATCTCTACCAAATTACACATTAATTTGCACAAACTCTAGTCAAAGATTACTGTAATTTGATTTGAGCAAAGTGCTCATAAATATGATGATATTGAAATTTTTGGGGTTGAATAAGAGGGTTCATAGAAGAAAATGGATCATACCTCTATGAATAAAATTTAGCTAAATTTTATCACAGAAGATTGGAATCTTGTCCACATATAGACCATAATCCAACAATTGATTTCTCATCCGTAGAATTTGTGCACAACAGCTGCCAGCAGCAATGTATTCAGCCTCAGTTGTAGAAGTAGAAACTGAGTGTTGTTTCTTACTAAACCAGGACACCAGCTTATTTCCTAAAAATTGGCATGTCCCTGTTGTACTTTTTTTACCAATCCTGCAACCTGCATAATCTGCATCTGAATAGCCAATTAGATCAAAACCAGAATCTCTTGGGTACCAAATGCCAAATTTGGTGTCCCTTTGATATGTCTGAAAATCCCCGTACTCTTTTGGGGGCGCCCCGTGCTGTATGGCCGCACGGGGCGGGCGCTCCACAATGCAATTGAGATGACTAGGAAGAATTAGCAAGAATGTTGATCTCATAACTAAACTGGGAAGTAAATGAAGCATAAGAATCACAAAAGCGAAGAAGAGGAACCCCAGAGGCATGGAAGAGGACTCTGAAGGACTATAATCGTTCCCAGGGCACGTTCGAAGAAGGAAAATGGCCCTTCGTCCCGGAAAACGTATTGAAGGCGTCATTTTGTAGTCTTGCGAGTTTTTCTCGTAGATAGGGATGACAATCGGGTCGTTCGAAACGTGTTTAGCAAAAACCAAACTCGAACCCAATTTTTTTTGCCAAACCCGATCCTTAACTCGAACCTGAACCTGAAAAATCCGAATCACTAAACCCGAACCCGAACTCATCGAGTTTTGTTCAGTTCGGGTTTGTGGATCTCTACCAAATTCTACCTTAATTTGCACAAATTCTAGTCAAAGATTAATGTGATCTGATTTGAGCAAAGTGCTCATAAATATGACGATATTGAAATTTTTGGGGTTGAATAAGAGGGTTCATAGAAGATAATGGATCATACCTCTATGAATAAAATTGTTGGTGAAATAATGCAAAATTCTTAATCTTTAGTATACTTGTATTGAACATGCTACTGAAAACATGTTTAACGACTTTAATGCAATAGCTTGTAAAAAGTATAATTTTTTAGTACTAATATTTATAATATATTATATTATGTATTATATTACTACTTATAAAATATAAAATATTATTTATATATTAACATGGATTTCGGATCGGGTTCGGGTCAGAACGGAATGAGTTTCTGGTTTTTGGGTCGGGTTCGAAACGATATGCCTTAAACCCAAACCCGATCCGAAAATGATTCGGGTTTAAAAATGAAACCCGAACCCGAATCCAAACCCGAAATATTTGAATTCGGTAAAACCCGATTGGATCGGTATGGATCGGGTATCCATCGGTTCGGTACAAATTGCCATCCTTACTCGTAGGGGAATGATTGTAAATACTTAGTGTGTGCTTTGGGAGCCCTGTCTTTGCATTCGTCGGGTTGTCCTTGCTGGGAGACTTTGGGGTTATCTCGCAATTTGCACTTATACGCTTGGGATCACTTGTCCTCGAGTCTGATGGGTTATCCTCATCAAGGGGCAAGGATGCGCTTGAGTATATGTTGTAAGGAATGTCTATATCTGCGGTTACGATCGACAAAAATAGCTGTAGCGGATGGGATATCCACCAGTCGGGGAGTTTCCTTATCCATGAAGTTCCGAAGTCGTAACCGAGTCTTGGGCCTTTGTGACTAGGCCACATCGCTGGGTACTTGTAACACCCCGACTTAAAAATAAATATTAGATAGAAAAAATGGAATAAATATTCTAATTATGTGTTACTTGACATCTGTGTTCGATGTTTACTTGCGATAAAATTTGTGAATTTTATTTTTTATATATCTAAAATAAAGTATAGATAATTTTGATATTTTCTAGCAATTTAAATATAATTATATGATTTTATAAACGATTTATAGATTTAATTAGTTATTTTTCAAATTAGATATTAATTATTTTGAAGAATTGGAAATCGTCCACCTTCAACGATTTTTACATTTTCACCACCCAGAAGTTTTGGAAAAATTCATTTTTATCTTAATTTGATTATTTCGACCATTTTCCGTGTTTTAACTTTTTCAATCCGGAGTACGGTTTTACCCATACGGTTCCCGGTACAAATTTTACAATATTATTTTCATTTTGGTAAACCGATAAACCAAATATTTTTGAAATATGAGATATTTTGATTAAATTCCTATCTTATCTTTTCGTAGTGCGTGCAATCCTATCTTATTTTTTCGTAATACTTGCAATCCTATCTTATCTTTTCGTAATGCGTGCAATCATATCTTATCTTTTCGTAGTACGTGCAATCCTGTCTTTTCTTTTCATAGTATGTGCAATCCTATCTTATCTTTCTGTAACTATAAATAGCCCTTACAGTACCTTGTTCAGAAAAACAAAAACAAACAGAAAAATCTTATAATTACCCAGAGAAAATACGTATATTCATAGTCTTCATCATAATCAAACGAGGATTCGAAGGCGTTATCGAACTCCGATTTTAGCGTGCAAGTAGTCGAATCGAAGCTCATAACAAGTAGAATCCAGTTTTATCAACCATATCACTGTAGATTCAAGTGGACGAAAGATCGATAGTAAAACCAAATTCGAAGTTCAGGATTCATAGAGAATAAGTTAAGCGGTGCACGGTAAGTGTATAGTGCCCGTTTGGGAAATCTTAAAATAAGTTACTTTTGACTTAAAATTAATAAGTGGCTTAAAAGTGATAAGTAGATGAATACTTGTAAGTTATGTAAGTGTTTGGTTAATCTTACTTATAAGTCAGAATTTTTTTAAAATTTAAATGAACTAAAATAAATAATTTTTAAATATAATTATCTTAATTCATGACTTTTAAATTAGCTTTAAATTTAAAAATATATAATTAAAAGCTAAAATTAATAACAAGTGAAAAATCAAAATAAGTTGAGAAAAAGTACGTCGCTACTAACATTCAACTTATCAGCTTATAAGTTGTAAATTCAACTTATAAGTTGGGCTGACAAACAGTTCAAGATAAGTACTTACAGACTTATAAGCTATAAGTAACTTATAAGCCCGTTGACAAACATATCTAAATAGGATTGATCGAATCCCAAAATTATTTCACTGTTGATGTTTTGATCTTTAAATGATGATTGATTTGATGTGACTAATGATTCGCCGATGAAAAACGAGGTAAGTATATACAGTACTATTTCACTATTGATGTTTTGATCTTTAAATGATGATCAATTTGATTTGACTGATGAGAAACGAGGTAAGTATATACTGTACTATTTCACTGTTGATGTTTTGATCTTTAAATGATGATTGATTTCATTTGACTGATGATTCATTGATGAAAACTGAATATTCTTGCAGTGATACTTGATGAATTGATGATGATGCTTCCTTTTTGGAAGTAAGCTAAACCAATTGTTTAGCAGGCCGAGATCCCCACCAATAGAACTTGTGAACTTGTGAATATATCGTGTTACTCATTTTTTAATAGTTGTGAAATTATCTTCTTATGATGAGCTTTTGATAATATGATGAAATCTTTTGTGAGTTCTCTGTTGAAATGATTTATAAACCTCAGTTAAATGGTATGGTTTATGCTTACTGGGCTCTATGAGCTCACTCGTTTATTGTCACTAACATTTACAGGAAATAATTTTAGAGTATGAAGTTCGGGAAGGGAAAAGAGTATGATAAACTAAGGTTTTAGTGAGCATCATGAGGCGTCTAGCATTATGATAAAAATGTTGCAGTAGACGTATGTTTGTACCCGGTTAGGATCTTATGATGTATCGTACCTTTTTGGAAAATTCGAGATTGTTGTATGATAAGTGGCATTTTATACCACTTAGAACGTCTTATAATGGCTTGAATTGATGTCTTAAAATCAAATATTTTGTGTATTTGATGCATTTTTCTAGTGTTTGTGCATTTCAGGGTATTGCTTGAATTTGTGGAGAGATTTCATCGAGAATAAGCCTTAGTATGTGCTTGGCATTGCAAGTGGGAAGTTAAGAGCAGAATGCAGCAAAGAACGGGAGCAGAAAAATGAATTTTCCAGAAAGGTTCTGAGCGCCCGCTCAGCTCTGCTGAGCAACCGCTCAGGAAGCCGGGCGCCCGCTCAGGATTGCTGAGCGACCGCTCAGGGGCGTAAAAAAAGATACTGATTTTTAGACTCCTAATTCTGTTGAGCTTCCAACTTCTAAGATAGATGGGTTTTGTGGGGCTTCTATATAAGTAGTTTTCAGAGACGTTTCACGTGTGTTGAATCGTAGTATCAATCAAGGAGCAAGGAGATAAGGAAGAAGACCGTTTTAGCACACCGCAACGAAGAGGAAGCATATTTTCTTGTGATTCTTTATTTCGTTGTAACAGTGGATGCTAGTTTATTTTACTTTGAACCTATTTACTCTTGTGACGTACTCTGGTTTAATATAAGTAGTTTATTTAGTTATTATCGCGTGTTATTATCATGTTTTCATATGAACCCATGATGACGATGAGTGCTATCATGGGCTAATCGTGACCATGGGGTCGTAACGGATTTGCTATGGAATTCTTTAGTTAGTTGTTTAATACCTTAGTGTGTGATGATTGTATGATATCTAGTATTGGTTGTGCTTATTCGTCTTATGTGCGTCACAAACATATAAGATAGGGTGTTAATCTCTTGTGAAGCGACGGTGGATCTTGAGATTTAGAACTTGTCATGCTAGCATAGGTTCATGTATGTGTATGCATGATTAGTGGGTAACTCTAACCGTTTTACTTGCCCTGTGTAATCATAAGGAATAACTTGTGCTTAAATCGTTATGTTGTCAAATTCTGTAGACATATAGGGTCTCAACATAATTGATGCCTATTCAACTTCTATCTTAATTGTGGATGTTTGGTAGAATGGTATTAGTACAATGAAAGTTGGCTTTTATCAGTTTCGTGTTGTTCGATTAATATCATCACTGTTACATGCTAAGGGTAATAACAATAATTATTGAAGGAAGTAGTAATGAAGTTATAATCTCATGTGTGTTTAATATTGTTAATTCAAGTGTCAATTAAGTGTTTAATTCTCGTAGTTAATTCTAGTTAATAATTAGTTAATCAAAATCTACGTGTTATTGTCTTGACATTGAGAAGTAATTATACATTGGTGAGTAAGTGATAATTGAACATAAGTACTGAGTCTCTGTGGGAACGAACTAGAAAGTATTCTATATTACTTGCGAACGCGTATACTTACGTGTATTATTAGCGCGTGTTTTCCGTCCTAACATGTTTTTGGCGCCGCTGCCGGGGACTCGGGGTATTTGTTTAGTTTATGTGCTTACCATCAGTGGCCATTAGGACTCATTGATTAAGACGTGTTACTTATTGTTTCCGGTTGTGTTTCAGGTACTTTAGCGAGCGTTTATGCAAACACGTTCTCGTACTCGCAAGAGGACTTTAGATACGGCTGAGGAGACGGACGAAGTTCTTGATATTCTGGAGAAGATAGATTTTGAAGATTCGGATAACGAGAGTGAGCAGAAAGAACCAGTAATCATGGGTGATCGTATAGTTCCGGCAGATCCAGCTCTTATGGACTTTTCTCGGCCTAAAATTGATGACATTCAGTCAAGCATCCTTCATCCGTCTATTCAGGCTAACACTTTTGAAATCAAGCCGGGCACTATTCAGATGGTGCAGAATTCTGTTTCTTTCGAAGGTGCTGCTACTGAAGACCCCAACATGCACATCAGGAATTTTGTCGAGATCTGTAGTACTTTCAAATATAATGGGGTGACTGATGAGGCTATCAAGTTGAGGCTTTTCCCATTCTCTCTGAGGGATAAAGCTAAGGACTGGTTACATTCTGAACCAGCTGGGTCAATCACTACTTGGCAAGATCTTGCGCAAAAGTTTCTGGTAAAGTTCTATCCAATGGCGAAGACTGCAGCTATGAGGAGTGCTTTTACTCAGTTTGCGCAGAAGCCTACATAATCTATGTGCGAAGCTTGGGAGCGCTACAAGGAGATGTTGAGAAAGTGTCCACATCATGGTATGCCTGATTGGATGTTGAGAAAGGAGATGTTCAGTATGTGAACAATTATCAGCGACCGCAGCAGCCTGTGCCGGCTACCTATCATCCTAACAACAGAAATCATCCTAATTTCAGCTGGAGCAATAATCAAAATGCTATTCAGCAACCATATCAGCAAGGCGTAAGTAAACAGTTTAATCCACCTGGATTCCAGCAACCACATCATTATGCTCAAAGGCAATCATATTCTCAACAAGGAGGTGCAGCTCCACCTTCTAGTGCTGATTTCGAGGAACTCAAGCTGTTGTGCAAAAGTCAGGCTGTTTCTATCAAGACCTTGGAGAATCAAATCGGTCAAATAGCCAATGCAGTGCTTAATCTTTAACCTGGCACACTTCCCAGTGATACTGAAGTACCAGGCAGAAAGAAAGCTAAAGAGCAAGTCAAGGCTATTACCTTAAGGTCTGGAAAAGTTGCTGATGCTGAAAAAGCAAAAGACGGAGAAGCTGAAGTTGGCGATGAAGAAGAGAAGCAAAAGGAGAAAGCGGCAGAACCAAGGAAGACTACTGTTGAACACACTCTGCCTGAGGGTAATACAGGGGAGAAACAGCTCTATTCTACACCACCTTTCTCTATGAGATTGCAACAACAAAAGCGGGATAAGCAGTTCGGTAAGTTTCTGGAGGTGTTCAAGAAACTTCACATCAGCATACCTTTCGCTGAGGCTCTGGAGCAAATGCCTAGTTATGCGAAATTTATGTAGAGTATTCTTTCAAGGAAGGTGAAACTGGATGACCTTGAGACCGTTGCTTTAACGGAAGAGTGTAGTGCTGTGCTGCAACAAAAATTACCTCCAAAGCTTAAAGATCCAGGTAGCTTCGCCATACCTTGCACCATCGGCAAGTTGTCTTTTGACAAATGCCTGTGCGATTTGGGAGCAAACATCAATCTGATGCCGTTGTTTATCTTCAAAAAGTTGAATTTTCCTGATCTAAAGCCCACCTACATGTCTCTACAATTGGCTGATCGTTCTATTACATACCCACGATGCATAGTGGAGTATGTGTCAGTAAAGGTGGATAAGCTCTTCTTTCCTGCAGACTTTGTTATTCTGGATTTTGAGGAAGATAAGAAGATTCCCATAATTTTGGGGAGACCTTTCTTGGCTACAGGCCGTACCTTGATAGATGTGCAGAAATGAGAACTTACTATGCGGGTGCAGGATCAGGATGTGACATTCAATGTGTTCAAAGCGATGAAATTCCCTATAGAAGACGAGGAGTGCTTAAAGGTGGATTTGATTGATTCTGCGGTTACATCAGAACTTGATCATATGCTAGTGTCTGATGCATTAGAGAAAGCCTTAGTGGGGGACTTTGACAGTGATGATGAGGATGGCAATGAGCAACTACAATATCTAAATGCTTCTCCTTGGAGGCGAAAGCTAGACATGCCATTTGAATCTCTTGGTACTTCTGACCTCAAAAATGCTGAAGGAAAGCTCAAACCATCTATTAAGGAAGCACCTACTTTGGAGCTTAAACCATTTCCTGAATACTTGAGGTATGCCTTTTTAGGTGATGCATCTACTTTACCTGTTATTATTGCATCTGACCTTTCAGGTAGTGAGGAGGACAAGCTCTTGAGGATCTTGAGAGAATTCAAATCGGCTATCGGATGGACTATAGCAGACATCAAGGGGATCAACCCTTCGTACTACATGCATAAAATTCTGCTAGAGGAAGGTAGTAAGCCAACGGTTGAGCAACAACGATGACTTAATCCTATCATGAAAGAAGTGGTGAAGAAAGAAATTCTGAAGTGGCTGGATGCAGGAATCATATATCCTATTTCTGACAGTTCTTGGGTGAGCCCCGTGGAATGTGTACCTAAGAAAGGAGGTATTACTGCGGTAGCAAATGAGAAGAACGAGCTCATCCCCACCCGAGCAGTCACAGGATGGAGGGTATGCATGGACTACAAAAAGTTGAACAAGGCCACGAGGAAGGATCACTTCCCTCTTCCATTTATTGATCAGATGCTTGACAAGTTGGCCGGTCATGAGTATTATTATCTTCTGGATGGTTATTCGGGGTATAATCAGATTTGTATTGCACCAGAGGATCAAGAAAAGACTACCTTCACTTGTTCATTTGGCACATTTGCTTTTCGCAGAGTTTCGTTTGGCTTATGTGGCGCACCTGCCACTTTTCAGAGATGTATGATGGCTATATTCTACGATATGATTGGAAATAATGTCGAGGTGTTCATGGACGACTTCTCCGTCTTTGGACATTCGTACGATGAATGTTTGAATAATCTTCGTGCGGTGCTCAAAAGGTGTGTGGAAACTATTTTGGTGCTAAATTGGGAAAAATGCCACTTTATGGTGCGTGAAGGCATTATTCTTGGGCATAAGGTCTCTAGCAAGGGTCTTGAGGTGGATAAAGCCAAGGTGGGCGTCATTGAGAATCTTCTGTGAAAGGAATCCGTTGTTTTCTTGGTCATGCGGGTTTTTATCGGCATTTCATCAAGGACTTCTCGAAGATATCAAAGCCGTTGTGCAACTTACTCGAGAAGGATGTGCCTTTCAAATTTGATGATGAATGTTTGGCGGCATTCGAGACTCTCAAGAAGAGTTTGATAACTGCACCAGTTATTATGACACCTGATTGGACAGAGCCTTTTGAGATGATGTGTGATGCGAGTGATTATACGGTGGGCGCAGTTCTTGGGCAGCGCAAGAATAATCTCTTTCATGTGGTCTACTATGCTAGTAAGACTTTAAATGGAGCTCAAATGAACTACACCACTACTGAGATGGAGCTCTTGGCTATAGTCTTTGGTTTCAAAAAATTTTGATCTTATTTGCTTGGGACAAGGTGACAGTGTTCACTGATCATACCGCCATTCACTATTTGGTTTCCAAGTAGGATTCGAAGCCTAGACTTATTCGTTAGGTGCTCTTGCTACAGGAATTTGAGTTAGAGATCAAGGATCGAAAAGGTACTGAGAATCAAGTAGCTGACCATATTCTAGATTGGAGAATCCCGATTCTACTTCACATGATAAGACATTGATCAATGAATCTTTTCCGGATGAGCAGTTGTTCGCAGTTCAGGAGGAAGAGCCATGGTTCACAGATATTGTGAACTATCTTGTCAGCAATATAATGCCTCCTAATATGAATACAGCTCAAAAAAAGAAGTTTCTGCATGAGGTGAAGTGGTATATATGGGATGGACCGTATTTGTTTAGACAAGGAGCTAAACAGATCATCAGGAGATGTATCCCATTCTGTGAGACGGAGGGGATATTACGAGACTGCCACTCCACAGTTTATGGTGGACATTATAGTGGTGAAAAGATAGCAGCTCGTATTCTGCAAGTAGGTTTTTTCTGGCCTACTTTGTTTAAGGATGCTCATTAGTTCGTTTTAAGGTGTGATCGTTGCCAAAGGGTGGGGAATCTTACGAGGAAGGATGAGATGCCGTTAAATGTGATGCTTGAAGTCGAGGTCTTTGATGTTTGGGGAATCAATTTTATGGGACCATTTGTCGCGTCCTGTAATAATCAGTACATCTTGCTGGCAGTCGATTATGTCTCAAAATGGGTAGAAGTCAAGGCTCTACCGATGAATGATGCAAAGGTAGTGTTGAATTTTCTTCATAAGCAGATTTTCACAAGGTTTGGAACACCACGAGTAATCATAAGTGATGAGGGGTCACATTTCTGCAACCGTAAGTTCACTTTTATGATGCAGCGCTATAATGTGAATGATCGTGTCGCTACTGCCTATCATCCGCAAACGAATGGTCAAGCGGAATTGTCTAATAGAGAGATCAAGCACATTTTAGAGAAGGTTGTTTGTCCGTCAAGGAAAGATTGGTCTTTAAAGCTCGATGAAGCTGTTTGCGCTTACAGAACAACATAAAAGACTCCATTTGGGATGTCCCCGTTTCAACTTGTTTATGGTAAGGGATGTCATTTACCTGCGGAGCTTGAGCATAAGGCTTATTGGGCGTTGAAGAAGTTGAACCTTGATCTAGATGCAGCTGGAAAGAAGCGAATGCTGCAGTTAAATGAACTTGATGAATTTCGACTACAAGCGTATGAGAACAACAAAATGTACAAGGAAAAAGTGAAAAGGTGGCACGACAGGAAGCTAAATCCTAAGTCATTCGTGTTGGGGCAACAAGTTCTTTTATTCAACTCTCGTCTCCGATTTTTTCCTGGAAAGTTGAAATCAAGGTGGTCTGGACCTTTTATTGTCAAAACTGTCTTTCCACATGGAGCGGTGGAGATTTTTGAGAAAGATCCGGGCCAAATATTCAAGGTTAATGGTCAGCGTTTGAAGCATTACTATGGGGACACAGCAAACCGGGAATTGGTTAGTGCCGTTTTATTGTCAACTTGAGCGAAGTACCCTACGTCAAGCTAATGACGAAAAAGAAGCGCTTATTGGGAGGCAACCCAAGATTTGTTGTTATAGGAACCCTTAGAAGTCATTAACCTATACAAAACCACAAAAAAATCTGAAAAACTAGGCCAAGAAATTTTTTTTCCAGAAGGTCCCGGAGCGCCCGCTCATCTCTGCTGAGCGACCGCTCAGGGCCCGACTGCCTGAAATTTTTTTAAGCCTAATAAAAAGTAAAAAAAAATCAGAAAATACAAAAATACAAACACAAACCCATTACTCACGAATCCTTTTCCCATAAAACCACATTTTTAACCCTCAAAACCAACTCCTAATCAAATTTTAACCCTGATCTCTACCCTATATATACATACAACTATTCCATATACTCCCCCATACACTTTCAACCTTAAAATCTCTCCCAAATTCAAAAACACAAATCTTAAACACTTCTTCTCAGTTTTAATGGCACCCAAGAGATCCAGGACAATTGATAGCAGCAACACTGTTCCTACTGTTGATTCTTCGAGCTGCGAGACCTCGTTTGTTTGATAGGGTTGCGGAGGAGGAGTATACTAGGCTTCTGGGTAAGTTGATTTTGAAGGAGAGGGGATTCTTACCATCGGGGAGGGATGGTGAGTTGTTGCCGATGATTGCTGAAAAGGGGTGGATTTCTTTTTGTGAGTCACCGGAGGCGGTTCCGATAAGCGTGGTTCGCGAGTTTTATGCGAACGCAAAGGCTGAAAAGAATGGGTTTTCTGTTGTGCGTGGGCTAACGGTGGATTATCATCCTGAGGCGATTCGCCGTGTGATTGGGCAGCGACAGCGGAAGCCCATAGAGGAGAATTGGAATGAGAAGACTGCTGAAGATTTGACTTGGATTTGATTTGTGCTACTCTCTGTAGGCCGGGCACGGTTTGTACGTTCAAGACTGGGACTAACGAGTATCGTCATTTTCCGTCGATTGCGATGAATAGGTATGCCCGTGCATGGAATGCCTTTATTTGTGCTAATATTCTGTCTACTTCACATGCACATGAGATTACAGTTGAGCGAGCACAATTGTTATGGGGTATTTTGAATGAGGAGTACTATGTGGACCTTGGTGAGTTCATCTACCTGGGAATTCTGAAGTTTTTGAGGGGAGCGAAGCACATGAACATCCCCTAAGCATCTACTGTTATAAAGCTTTGTCGAGCAGTGGGAGTTCATTCGCCTTCTCACGAGTAGTTGCAGATGTCGGCCGCTCTTATTGATTCAGGGACTCTGAATACGATGCAGGAGTGGACTGGTGGAGAGCCCGATGAGCATGGGCTGGGTTATCATCTTCCAGGAGGACGTTCAGTAGCTGGTGCTATCATGGCGAGACCTGGGCGTGATGAAGCAGGCTCTTCTAGAGCTCAGGAGGGTGCTGGGATGGCTGATTCCCAGTATAGGAGGCTTTCGAGGAGGATGGATGCTATGTACGAGACGCAGAGCAGGTTTGCTCAGGAGCTCACCCTTGCACTTGGGACTGCTTTCAGAGGCCTTGGAGCTGACATCCAGTGGCCCGTTTTTGGTGAGGACTCTGTGTATCCGCCTCCTGATACTCCACCCTCCGAGGGTGATGATGATGATTTCTCCGAGTAGGTATACCCTGTGTTCCTTTCTACTACCTTCACTGGGGACAATGAAGATTTTAAGTTTGGTGGTGGTAGTTAAGGAATATTTTGTGTTTGTGTCATATAGTTGCATATTCATGATAGTTTAGTTCATTTAATTGCATATTTTTGCCATATAGTTTTTTTTATAGCTTTATTTATCATGTCATTTAGCTCATGCATTTACCATGATCCCTTTTGCGTTGCTTTACCAATTGATTTGTGATATTGATGCGAGTGTAGTGATAGCGTTAGAGTGATGTTGAGTCTTGTAGGCTGACGTGCATGCTAGAAACACTTGTAATTCACTAAGTCTTAAGAGAATGCTTAAGGACTAGATTGTTGTCATGGTTTGATGGTTTTTGAGGTTAATCTATTAATTATGCTTAGAATTTATAATAGGTTCTTAGTGATAAAAGGCATGAAAAGAAAAATTGGAGTAAAAAAAATTGGAATTCATTGCTAATTGTGGCTAGGCGTCAAATGGCTAGTAGCCAGCTCATATTTTTATGCTAGTAGTCTAGGGTTGAGCAAGATGGAGCGAAACACACTTGCTCAGAAATAGGAAAACAAAATATAATAGAAAAGAAAATAAAAGAAAAAGAAAGAAAAAAAAAGAGTAATGCATAATTGATCATTAGTGGGCTCTTTGGTATTCGAGTTATTAAATTCTTAGGGGACTTTGTGCCTAGTGACCTAAGGCTTTTATAGTCTGGGATACGCTAACCTAACGCTCGCTAAATGGATGCCATTGCATAAGTCTTTTGTGGACCTCACTCATTGCACGGTCAAATAAGCATTATTGTTGTGTTAAATAAAAAGCATGATTCCGTAATAAGCTCCAGTAATCTTGAAGTGTTATAAGTCATTTTATGCCTAAAATTTATTCTTCGTATAATCATGTGATTGCCTTGAGGATAGTCGAGTTATGATAATTGATCTAGTTTCGAAGCATATATGTTAAGTATTCGCACACACCACGTTTCTGGTTGCATGTTAGTGTGCATGATTTGATTGATCTTTATTCGCCTAATTGCATTTGTTGAGATGTCATAAGTTGGTTAGTTTGGTCATAGTGAGGGGGAATCGCTGCATTTCATATAGATTACATTCATGCATGTTTTTGAGTCTGTGACGCTTGAGGACAAGCATCGATTTAAGTTTGGAGGTGTGATAAGTGACATTTTATACCACTTAGAACGTCTTATAATGGCTTGAATTGATGTCTTGAAATCAAGTATTTTGTGTATTTGATGCATTTTTCTAGTGTTTATGCATTTCAGGGTATTACTTGCATTTGTGGAGAGATTTCATCAAATATAAGCCTTAGTATGTGCTTGGCATTGCAAGTGGGAAGTTAGGAGCAGAATGCAGCGAAGAACGGGAGCAGAAAAATGAATTTTCCAGAAAGGTTCTGAGCGCCCGCTCAGGATTGATTTGCGGCCGCTCAGGGACGTAAAAAAAGATACTGATTTTTAGACTCCTAACCTTGTTGAGCTTCCAACTTCTAAGATAGCTGGGTTTTGTGGGGCTTCAATATAAGTAGTTTTCAGAGACGTTTCACGTGTGTTGAATCGTAGTATTAATCGAGGAGCAAGGAGATAAGGAAGAAGACCGTTTTAGCACACCGCAACGAAGAGGAAACATATTTTCTTGTGATTCTTTATTTCGTTGTAACAGTGGATGCTAGTTTTCTTTACTTTGAACCTATTTACTCTTGTGACGTACTCTGGTTTAATATAAGTAGTTTATTTAGTTATTCTCGCGTGTTATTATCATGTTTTCATATGAACCCATGATGACGATGAGTGCTATCATGGGCTAATCGTGATCATGGGGTCGTAACGGATTTGCTATGGAATTCTTTAGTTAGTTGTTTAATACCTTAGTGTGTGATGATTGTATGATATCTAGTATTGGTTGTGCTTATTCGTCTTATGTGCGTCGCGAACATATAAGATAGGGTGTTAATCTCTTGTGAAGCGACGGTGGATCTTGAAATTTAGAACTTGCCATGCTAGCATAGGTTCATGTATGTGTATGCATGATTAGTGGGTAACTCTAACCGTTTTACTTGCCCTGTGTAATCATAAGGAATAACTTGTGCTTAAATCGTTATGTTGTCAAATTCTGTAGACATATAGAGTCTCAACATAATTGATGCCTATTCAACTTCTATCTTAATTGTGGATGTTTGGTAGAATGGTATTAGTACAACGAAAGTTGGCTTTTATCAGTTTCGTGTTGTTCGATTAATATCATCACTGTTAAATGCTAAGGGTAATAACAATAATTATTGAAGGAAGTAGTAATGAAGTTATAACCTCATGTGTGTTTAATATTGTTAATTCAAGTGTCAATTAAGTGTTTAATTCTCGTAGTTAATTCTAGTTAATAATTAGTTAATCAAAATCTACGTGTTATTGTCTTGACATTGAGAAGTAATTATACATTGGTGAGTAAGTGATAATTGAACATAAGTACTGAGTCTCTGTGGGAACGAACTAGAAAGTATTCTATATTACTTGCGAACGCGTATACTTGCGTGTATTATTAGCGCGTGTTTTCCGCCCTAACAAGTTTTTGGCGCCGCTGCCGGGGACTCGGGGTATTTGTTTAGTTTATGTGCTTACCATCAGTGGTCATTTGGACTCATTGATTAAGACGTGTTACTTATTGTTTCTGGTTGTGTTTCAGGTACTTTAGCGAGCGTTTATGCAAACACGTTCTCATACTCGCAAGAGGACTTTAGATACGGCTAAGGAGACAGACGAAGTTCTTGATATTCCGGAGAAGATAGATTTTGAAGATTCGGATAACGAGAGTGAGCAGAAAGAACCAGTAATCATGGGTGATCGTATAGTTCCGGCGGATCCAGCTCTTATGGGCTTTTCTCGGCCTAAAATTGATGACATTCAGTCAAGCATCCTTCATCCGGCTATTCAGGCTAACACTTTTAAAATCAAGCCGGGCACTATTCAGATGGTGCAAAATTAGTTAATCAAAATCTACGTGTTATTGTCTTGACATTGAGAAGTAATTATACATTGGTGAGTAAGTGATAATTGAACATAAGTAGTCTGAGTCTCTGTGGGAACGAACTAGAAAGTATTCTATATTACTTGCGAACGCGTATACTTGCGTGTATTATTAGCGCGTGTTTTCCGCCCTAACATTGTACGAACTTTATGTTATTAAATATGTATTAGATTTTGTAAGCATTTATTGAGTTGTTTAGTTTAGTTGGCGTTCCCGGGTCGGGTTTCTGAGAACATCCCGAGGTCGGGGGTGCCACAATACTTCGAAAGCAAATCAATGTTCGAGTCATAATAGGAAATTGGTTCGACAACTCCTATTCGGCCGCGGAATGGGAATCCAAGTCCATATCGGGTTTTTTTCTCTCCAAAAACTACGTCCGACTTGATCCTCTATAAAAGGAGGTACGTTTTCACATTGTGGGGGGGGGCGTTTTTAAGAGCTCTGAGAAGATAAAATAAAACTTAGCAATCTCAGCCGTTTTTTAAACACAAATCAACGCACTACGGCGATTTCCCTAATCACCGAGCACCGCTGCAGATCTTGATTCCGGTAACGAATCTCAAATGTTTGTTAATCAAATTTCTCCGTTAACAAAAATCATAAGGGAGTGTCTTCCTCAAATTTGCTCGGCATTGCGGTAAAAATATATTTTTGAATCCCCCTGCTCCGGAACTAGGAAACATTCATTAGCAATCTCAACTATTAAGTCTTACCTTTTGAGACATGCATAATGGATATAACCCGAATTTTGTTAATATGGAACTTCGCCCGTATAATAAACACTCAAATTAAAATATATTAAACATTATATTAAATTATTTAAGAAAAAGATGACCGGGTCAAATATCGTGTCAAATTATTTGAGAAAAAATCGGGATCAATCAGGAGTATTTGGTACTGTAACTTCAAAATACTTCAATGAAAATCATCATATATTTCCGGGTTAAAAACATCATAATTGATTCGTTTGCAAATTACTCTTCTACTATTTATAAAGTTAAATCATATAACATGGCATCACCATTCAATCTTTTAGTATTTACTTCAAATTTATATTTCTAAATTTTTACTTACCGTCCATCTAAGAGCAGAAATGTTCAAAAAATCTGAAACCCGAAATCCGATCCGATTCGGAAAAAAGTTTCAAAAGTCCGATCTGGAAACAATCCCGGTCCGGTTCGGCCTGCCCCGCGGGCCTTAAATGGGCCTACTTTTTTCTCGAAAATCCGTCTCGGCCCGAAATCCGAAAAATCCGGATAAAAGTCTGGATTAAAAAGTCCGAATAAAAGTCCGGATCTAAAAAAGTCCGGATAAAAACTCGGTTCGGCCCGGATAAAAGCCCGAGCATTTTGAAAAGCCAGATTAAAAAACCGATTTTTTTATATAAAAATTGAAAATGTACAATACTTTTTATAATTTTTAAAATATTATATTATAATATTAGAAGCAATTAAGGTATATATGATTATTTATATATTATATTAAAAAGTTATTATTTATTTTGGTGTTTAAACTACTATATCTGATATATTAAGATATTATTTTCTCCGGTATTTACTCATAATTCGACTTATAAAATATTAAATAATTTTTAATATATAAATAAAAGTCCGGATAAAGCCCGGTTCGGCCTGATCCGGTCCGGCTCGCGGGCCTAAAACGGGCCTTATATTTTTTAGGAAGCTGAATCCGGCCCGGTCCGATTTTTAGGAAAGCCCGATCCAATTTATTTAAAAAAAACTGGATTTTTAAAGTACGAATAAAGCCCAGCGGGCTTTTGATACATCTTTGTGTAAGTGTGCATTGTAAATTTTGTGGATATAGTAATGTCGGAGAGTGCATGTAATTTTTTTGTAATAATGAAAAATGTTTTTGATCGCACTCTAATTTTCATAGCCAATATCAATGGCATTATATCGGTCTTATTTGATTTTTTTGTGATTAAATTGAATTGAACTAAAATGTATAAATGTTACTTTCTCCATCCAATTTACTTGTATGGTTTGAATTTTGTACGTAATGATTGTATAATTTTCTTCATATTTTTTAATTTTTTTGTAAATGAAAATTTAAGATTGTAGTTTTTTTTTCACAAAAAAAGGTTAAAACAATTAAATGCGATCAATACATTTCGAAATACACGTAAACGTAAAAGTGAACAATAAATTTTATGTAATTAAAAAAATTATAACATATATTTGTATCAGAATATTTTATTTATTTTAACATGTATATTATGTTTGTTTAAAATACAAAATAGCAATAGTTAATATTTGATTAAATTATATATTGTGCGAATACATGGGGAAAAGTTGCTTATTAACACATCCTTGTTTCATGAAATCTAAATACCTATACCGATTATTAAACAAACTTTCTCATGTATTACTCAAATCGCGTTCTCCATAACTCTTTTTATGTTAGAAATTTTCTCAATATTTAATCTAGATTTTCTTTAATTTTCACCCATATCTCGATACCGTAAAAAAAAGTTATCACTATTATATATAACAATTACATTGATCTCATGATATCATCATAATTGTATGAAATATGTTCCGGATTCATAATATATATAAGCCTTTAAACCCAATAAATATTAATCAACCAAAATTAATATCGCAAAAAATAATTCTAAAAATGAAGTGACATAATTGATGTTTTATTTTTAATAATTTTAAATATTGAGTCTGATGTGAATGCATTGAATATCCATACGATGGTCAATCACGACTAGGGGTGTAAAAGAGCCAAACTGTTCCTGAGCTACTCTAGCCGGCTCGTAAAAAATTCGAATTCGGCTCGAAAATAATTGAACCGAGCTCGAGCTCGAGCTTTTCTGATTTTTAACCGAGCCAAGCTCGAACTCTAAATTATTCGGCTCTTAAGGTTTGCGAGCCTTATCGAGACTCTATTATTTTTAATTTTTTTATTATAAATATATTTTATGTAAATATTTAATATATTTAATATATTATTTATTTTTATCGAGCCGAACTCCAGTCGAACCGATCATATTTCGAATTTTTGTTAATATTTAGTGAATTAATTCGAGCTTTCGAGCCGAACTCGAGCCTACCAAAACTTTTACGAGCCGAGCTTCGAACTTGAAATTAAAGGCTCGGTCGAGCTCGAGCTCGAGCCGGAACTATTTTAATCGATCTCGAGCCGAGCCTGACAGTATTTGGCTCGGCTCGATTACACCTCTAATCACGACATTTAATATTTTGGGACCCTTTTCAAATTAAATTTTAATTACTTACTCCCTCTGTCCCATTAAATTCTATACATTACTTGTTGACACGCTTTTCAATGCTCCTTTAAAATATAGCTCCATAATTTTTTTTTATTTTTTTTATAAATAAAAGTTTTATTTTAAATTTTTATTCAAAATTAAAAAATAAAAAATATTATGAAACTTCGAAATACGTGCGAATAGTGAACGCATAAAACCTACCGGGACGGAGGTAGTAGCATTTTTCTATATAAAAAGGCATGATATCATCCTGATTTCATTTCACGAAAATATGCGGGATTCGTGGTATAAGCCTTTAAACCCAAGAAGTATTAATCTATGTTTGTCAAAATTTTAAAAGTTTTTTTTTTATAAAAGGGAAAAGGATAAACAAGGCAGTGTGTTTTAAGTAAAGCTGCAAACGAACGAAATCGAGCCGAGTTCTGTCCGAATCGAGCCGAGCAGAATATAATTTTTTTAAACCGAGTCGAGCCGAGTTTAAAAACCGTGCCGAAAATGTACACGATCGGCTCGTCGAACACGAATTTGCTCACGAACAACCGAGCTGAGCCAAACTCGAGCTGTGTCGTGTTGTCCACTAATAGTTCGCATATATATATATATATATATATATATATATATATATATATATTAATCGACCAAGTTTAAGACCTAATTTATAATTTTATAAGTTATATGAATGATCAAATTAGTTTCATCTTATAATTATATACACACATTCATACTCCACACTTGTTTCTTAATTCATATTATTTTATCAATTTATTTCACAAGTCGAGTTTTAAAAACAAAATCAATTTCATTTAAATTATTGAGATATTCATAACTTTATCGCACATTACTTTTATCATATATAATTATATATATTTAATAGCGAGGGTATTTTCTGTTTTAAATCGGTAAGACTAGCAACATACATAACAATTACACTGATCACATGATATCATCCTAATTCTATGAAAGTGTTCTGATTTATACTATACTAGCCTATAACCCGTGCGATGCACGAATTGCTTTTAATATTCTATAATTTTTATATAATATAACTTTCAATAATTGAAAAATAAATTGAAGAATAAAATAAGTTATAACAATATATTTTTTATAATAATTTTAGACTTGACTGAAAATAAATAATATAATATAATATATTGTTCACGGGACCCGAGCCCTGAACCTGTAAAAATTGTTAAAATAAAGAATATAAAAGTTTAAATATAATAAGTTGTTGACGGGGTTCGAACCCTGGATCCACGAGAGCAGTTTAAATATTAATATAATAATATTTTATTATTGCATCCAACGGTTATCATCTTTCTAACTTTAGATCTGACGGTTGTTATTTGTCTTACCAAACAACTGTACCGAGCAACTGACTATCAAATAGAGGGTGTTATGCTTATAATAGTATAATATAGATAGATAGATATATTTAAGTCTTTAAAACCAATAAGTATTAATAAATATTATCAAAATTAAAATCACAATTTGTGTTGCATAACAATTACATTGATCATGTACGAAAGAGGAAGGCTAGGAACCAAAAATTTGGGTATAAAAAATAGTTTTAAAATAATTTGATACGCGTGATGTATCACTTTACATTATTTTAATTTAAAATAATTTAATTAGTTTGATATAAATACATGGGAAATTCATTTTATTAAATATATGATGATTAATTATAATATCATACATAATATCTTATTAAGTGAGTTTGATATCACTTAATGTTGTTACTAGACCAGAAATTGCAATTTGTGCTAAAAATTTGGGATCAAGCATATTTTAATTAAGGTGCAAAACTCAAAATTAGTAAACATGATATATTTCATTAAGCTAAAATTACATCCATCAAATTACAATTAGTTTTGTCCAGGAACAATTGCTAATCAGGGACAAAAAGTGACTACATAATTAGCTCCAGTAGGGCAAGTAAAAGTGCTAGTTTTATCATCATAAGCATAGCTATAAGCTTGTGGACACTTCGCCTTAAAAAACTCAGAGTAGCTAGTTGGTGTGCATGTTTCAGGCGAACCATGGTCACCAGTGCAACAATATTGTGGCGCATTAAACGCTACACAAGCACTCTTGCATCCAATTGTTGCACCACCTTGATTCTTGAGTGCTAGCTCACCAGGACAAGCAGCATTGATGTCGACAGGGCAGGATGTCTGCGGACATCCTGCCCCTGATACTGTGACAGGCAGGTTGAAACCGTCTACCAGACTAATGTCGTAAAAGTCCTTTCCTCCGTCCCCATTTAAGGTGAATTCGACTAGTGATGCTGGCGCGGCTCCCCCTGCGCTACATTGTAAGTTGCCACAGTCTCCTGTGCCACAGGATGTGCCTGCGTCGTTGCAGAATGCTCGGGCCCAAATTCTTCCTGACCAGGAAGACGTCGCGGTGATGGTATTGGAAGCGTGTGATGCTAGTGCAAATCCTGATGATGAAATGGATTCGCCTCCTTTGCCGGTAGTTGTAGCTGGCCAAATTGTGTACGGACAATTGTTTGTGATTGTGAATGTAGTTGTTTCTCCCCCTGAACAAAAAATCAATTTTATTGAAATTTTACAGTTTGTGCCCGGACTTAACAAGCCAAAAAAAAAATATCTCACTCGAAAGTAGGATACCAGAAAAGACAAGAAAACGAAATATTTCATTCTAGAGCAACGTAGGTGCCGTTCAGATTAAGGATTGTGACTGTCTTAACGAGAATGAGAATGAGATATCAGAACCTCGTTTTCATTCCCGTTAACCAAGTTGAAGTCCCGTTATTCAAACGACCCCTTCGTAATTGCATGAAAACTAACTGCAAACTTACCAAGAATCGAAGAGGCAACAAATAGAAGAGCAAGGAGGACTCCAAATGCCATGGTTATAAATTTATAATTACTGCTTTATGAAGATGCTAGATGTGCAACTATGCCAGGAAAGAGCATAGATCAAGGGTATTTATACTACTGTGGGTTAGATTAATTAGTTGCACTATCATATCCATGCAAATTAAGAGATATTATCTATAATATCTTCCATTTAAGCTACAGATAAGTTATGAAGAACTTTGCATATACATTTTTGATTTTTCCATAACAAGCCATTAGAGAGTGCATGCAAATCAATTAATTCTTTATTTCAATTGCATTTTGCCAAATAAGTCCAAAGTTAGAGCTGAAGTTAATGTAAAAAAATCATATAAAGTAACAAAATCTATGCTATCAGATATTGAAGGGGGTTAGGCATCAAAATCTGGCTTTTAGCTGTATTCAATATAGATTTTCATGAATTAAATAGGGAGATCATAAAAATTTCAATTAACTTTTTTGTGATCATAATATTTTGTATAAATGTTTGTAAAAATACGGGTTGCAACCAAATACAACATTTATGAAGAAAATTTATCAAATCGACAACAATGATTTCAAATTCATAGGTTGTTATTAATCAATCAAGATTTTAAAGAATTTTTAAGGATTTTCAAAATTCATAGGTATTCAATTTAGGATTTGAAAAATCATTTAAAAACCGAAGGTATTTAATTTGGATTGTAAAAAAATCTATTAAAATATGAGTGTATTCAATATAATTTTAAAAAAATCTATCAAAATCTTGGGATATTCAATTTGGATTTTAAAAACTCCATTGAAATCTTATGGGTTACAAAAAAAATCTTATGGTATTCAAAAGTTCATGAATTTTGTTTTATTTGAAAAATGGGTGGATTTTGATAAATTTACTAGTACATTTTTAATCTTTTGAAATATATATTCTTTAACACTCCCTCTCAATCGTACGATATTTTTCAAGACAATTGACTACAACAAATATAACTAATACCAATACTCATATCATGAACAATTTTTTTGAGATGAAAAGCTGTAGATTTATAATGTACTCAAATCCAAACGAAAATAATTTAAATCGAACTAGGAACAGAACTCCTATCGAAAATACGACCCGACAAATAATATGATTCCCTTGCTAACTGATGTGCCACTATATTAGTAGATCGTTTGACAAAAAACAAACTATTTTTTTTATTCATTATAAAATACAACGACACTCCTCAACAATCGAACCAAAGTATAATCTCATGGCCACACTGCTCCTGACTGCTTGCACCATAACTAAATAATCAGATTCCACAATATTTTCATGCCAGCCTCGTGTATCCTTCTAACTTAATGCCTATTTGAACGTCATTGCCTCAGCTACAACATGTGATACCAAATTAGGGAGAAACAAAACTTTAGCTTCAAGTAACTCACCTTCAGAGTTTCTGTTTCTGGCCACTAAACCAAAACCAACACTACCTCGGTCCTTAAGCACAGCTGCGTCAACCGATATCTTGACTTTGTTTGGCTAGGGCTTATCCCATATAATAGCTCCATCTCCTTCTATTTGAGGTTGAAAAGGAGTCACGAAAGACCTGCATTGGGTTACTTTCCATTGTGCATGATACTACCGTGCTATCACAACTGTTCTGTAAGTCGTCGTGGACTTTTATTCCAGACAAGATCGTTTCTTGATCTCCAAAGTGACCAACATAAGGTTATAATCTCAGCAAACCACCATTATTGTATATGGCTAATATCCATAATTTGAAGGTTGTAGACTCTTGAAATTAAACATCTGACAGTAATATCGACCAACATTGTCTAGGAAAGTGACAAGTCACCAAACAATACAATATAGTTTCAGCTTCCTCTTGACAAACCAGGCACATATCATGAACATGGACTCGTTTGATCTGGAGTTGAGACAACGTCAGTAACTCTTATGGATTAAAAACTAAGGTCTATTAATTGCTCTATTTATTACTAAGGTTCGGGAGCTCAAGACCTTTAATGGCTGCTCTCGTATTTTGTAGCTTAACTCTACCTTTACGAGATGCCTATGTATCTCTGTGAATTAGAGAATCAAGCCAAAAACGTAGTTCTGATTGGTGGGGGTGAGACCCCTTATATAGGTGTTGGGAGTCCTTGAATTGGACTTGGGTTAGGAGACTTGGTGGGCAAGTCTCAGAATTAGAATGGACTTTGGAGTCCTAGGAAGTAGAAAGCTGATTCCTTATCCCATCAGGTTCCTTGGAGGCCAATCTACAAGGATTTATATCCCCATTAGGACTCATCTTAATAGTGTTTTCTCCCTTATTAATTAATTACAAAATTAATTAATATTCAGGGTTTTGGGCCTCGTTAGCTGAGCTTCGTTACTGGACCATGTCAGGTCTAATTAATTCAACATTAATTATTTTTTCTAGGATATACATAGGCCCATATCATTTGCCCCCCAACTTCTGGGAAACCGTAAAAGATTTTGCAGAAGTTAAGTTCATTTATTCCCTTACAAGGTATCGTTTTTCCCGTAAAATGTGGAGCGACCTACACATTCACAATGATTTGCCTTGCAAACAGCTTCAGGATTGTTTTTAGAACTTCCCAAATATTTTCTTACCTTTTCCCTCTTTTTAGGAATTTTCTGGTATTTTTCAGGAATTTTCCCTCAATTTCTGGGATTTTCCTCAATTTCTGACTTAAAATCGATCATGAGTCATGCAGAATCGATCATGAATCCTGATCAAAAATCGATCAGGATCCTGTTCGAACTAGTTGCCAAACTGTCACTCTAGTCGATGGAAATTTGACCAGGAATCATGTAAAATCGATCAGGATTCCTGATCGAAATCGATCAGGACTAGCTTACAATTTTTCATTCTAGTCGATGAAATTTTGACCAGGAATCCTCATCGAAATCGAACATGATCCTGATCGAATTGAGTATATTTTTGACAGTGAGGTCTGAGGTGGAGTAGGCCTGGAATCCGGATCGAAATCGATCAGGATTCTGATCGAACTAAATATGTTTCTTCCTTTTTGTTCGAATGAAAATTCGATCAAGAATTTATCCTTTTTCAATCAGGAGTCTGATCGAACTTAGTGACTTTTTACCACTGTAATCGAATGAAATTTTGATCACAGTGCTTCCCTCTTTCGATCAGGATTCTAATCGAACTAAGTAATTTTTTATCCCTATAATCGAATGAAATTTCGATCACAGTCCTTCCTTTTTTTGATCAGGACTCTGATCGAACAACTTCTTCAAGATTCTGGTTGATTTTTGACCTTTCAGTTTTTTTTCTCCAGCTTCTAGAATGTCCCTGAAGCTTCCCTGTTGGTGGACTTTTCTCAAATTGGGCCTTGCCGTCTGGGCTTTAGGCGTTTCGTATCCCGAGCTTTCCGGCTATAAAAGAGAAGTGAGAAGTGAGAATCCTCATTTCACTTCTCATTTCTCAAACTTCTCTCAAAACTTTCTCAAGTTTCTCTTTAGAAAAGGCGATTTTCCGGCGATCTCAGCCACCGCAGCTCCACATCTTCAAACTTTTCAGGGTTTCAAGCCTTCATCCCAAGAACTTCAATGGCGGATCGTGATCTAGCTCGACTGGGAAAAATGAACTCTTCCAAGAGAGGTACTACAATTCAAATCCAATCTCCCTACACTTCTCTAATTGATATGATAAATTCTAGAGGTGATGAATATCCCTCTTTATCTGATTTAGATTCATACAATTATGGTAACACTTTTCACGAGTTTGAGGGTAGAATTGAGGCTTTCAACACCATGTATAGACTTCCTCCCCACCTTAGGATCACCCCGGCCGCCCCTAGGGATAGGACATGTAATTGGGAGAGCGACACTTTGTTTATTTATCGAGGAGCCCTGACCGCAGGTCTTAGGTTCCCATTTCACAAATTTATTCCTCGTTTGCTCGCAGATATAAAAATAAACCGCTGTCAGCTCCCTCCTAACGCATGAAGAAATAATATTTATTTTATGGTTCTATGTCTTAGGAATAATTTTTCCCTTTTCGTAGCTGTCTTTAGGAAGATTTTCCAATTTTATAACAGTTCCTTGTCTCAACCGCGCTGGGTTTTAATACGTCAATGGCCCAAAATTCCCCACATTTTTTATGGTAACTCTATAGTTGAGAATAACCCCAAATGGAGAGATGAGTTTGTTAAGCTGACCTGGGCTGGGGGTGATTGGGCCACGCTCTTCCGTAGGCCTTTTTGTAAAGTGTCAGATGGTAGTCTCGGTAGCATTAGGATAACTGATGAGGAGGAGGTGGTCTATCAAGCCCTTATTTCAGATGATGGAAAAACAGATACTTGGACCCTTTTAGAGGAGTTCTCCTCAAAGAAAGTTGGTCTCTCTCAGGCCAGTGATAAGGGTAACTTTACCTGCACAACTATTTCATTCCTTCTTTTATTGCAACTCCATTATTTCCAGAATTTTAATACTTTTCTTCTTTTTCTTTCAGCTTGCGAGGCCATTAATAACATCAACAGGCCTAAGGAGGGGGAATCTGGCCTCCAAAAGAGGGCCAAGCTGAACAGAGACCCCAGGAGCAAGCCTGATGCTCCTACATTCCTTAGGCCCCACGTCCCGGTGGTGGAGCTGGGGGATGATGTGGATCCTCCACTCAAGGCACACTCCTTTAGGCCCAACCGGGGCTTTAGGAGAAGTGATACGGTGGTTGGATCCATCAAACATGGCAAGGACTGGTCATATCACTCCATCACTCCCCACGACTTCACTGACATTGTTACGGGGAGTGACATTGAGTCCATTGAGCTTCTAGGTTCTCAAGCCCAAGATGCGGTAATATTCCTTTCTTTTCTCTTTAAGTTCCAACTTCCCTATTTTTATAAACTTGTGTTATCTCATGTTTCTTTGTGCAGAGCAACACCTACTTCTAGGCGGCCCTCCATTAGACTAGGTCCTGGAAGGGGAACTCAGATGAGTTCGAGAGGGAGATGAAGAAGTGGAAAGAGAGGGATGAGGTTTTGGAGAAGAAGCTGGCGACCAAGGGGGAGGAGCTGTCTAAGGCTTATTCCGAGCTGGTTAAGCTTCAGAGTGATAAGAAAATCGTCATTGATGATTACATGGATTCTGATAAATTCAAGAATCTCATGGAGGTTCATGATGAGGGTCTTTATTCTCTGCAGTTTATCCAGGGATGGGATGCGGCCGTAAAGGCGGTTTCAGATAGGTATCCTGACTTAGTTGATCCTAAGGACTTTATAAGTCCCGAGCAGTCGGAGACAGATAGCTTGGATGCCCTCTTTAACTCCCCTCATCCTGATGATCGCATTCTGGATCCCAGCACTACCTCACCTCCTGCTTCTCCTGCGAAGGATGCTGAAAAGGACGGTGCTGAGAAGGAACAGGAGAAGGAAGGCTCCCACATGGAGGAGTAGTTTTTATGTTTGTTGTTTTTCTTAACTTATTGTACCTCGAACTTATTCCCTTCGGGGATTTATTTATGTCATTTCCCAGTTGTTTATTTGCCTTTTATTTTTTCTAAGTACTTGCACTATTTACGAGAGTTAGATAGTTTTCTTGCCTTTTCGTAGCTTTCCCTCTCATAAATAAGTAAACTTAACCATATTTAATACGGACAAAACAGTCCTAGGATGAGATGAACCAAACAGTTCTAAAATAAGTTTATGGAAACTCTGGGGATACATCCCTTACATAATTCTGTGTAGAACTAGAATCTAAAGCAATAGTCTTATTAACACATGAAATCTTAAGCAAGTAAAGCTTTAAGGTGCTTTTCAACCTTGTTCCCCCTTTAGTATGTATAAACTATAGGTAGTAAACTTTCAGGTTTTGAGCATGCCAAGTCCGAGGAACTTCTTCTCCCTCCACGGTCTCTAGTTTATAAGTTCCTCTGCCTTGAACGCTCCTAACCTTATATGGACCTTCCCAATTTAGGGAGAGCTTTCCTCTCTGCCCTACTCCAGAGGCTTCCACTTTTCTAAGGACTAAATCTCCTTGCCTGAAGAACCTTTCTTTAACCCTTAGGTTATAGTAGAATGAAGCTTTCTTTTGATATTCCACTATCTTCGCATGTGCCTCATCTCGCACTTCATTGATTAGATCTAAGGCTAATCTTTGCCCATCCTCATTTTCTTCAACATTAAAAGTTTGGATCCTCGAAAACGAGTGTGATATTTCCACTGGAATAACTGCTTCCGCCCCATATGCTAACATGAAGGGAGTGGCTCCAGTCGTGACTCTACAAGTAGTTCTGTAAGCCCATAGTATTGGGAGTATTTCATCCACCCAATTGTCCTTGATTTCTCGATCATTTTCTTCAGTCCATCCAGGATTATGCGATTTGCCACTTCCTCTTGCCCATTGGCTTGCGGGTGAGCTACTGAGGTAAACCGCAACTCAACCTCATTCTCCTCGCAATACTTCTTGAATTCCTCATTGTTAAACTGTGTTCCATTATCGGTAACTAGGATACGGGAAATTCCAAATCGGCACATGATATTTTCCCACGTGAATTGTGCAACCTGCTTAGTTGTGATCTTGGCCAAAGGCTTGGCTTCAATCCACTTAGTGAAATATTAATGGCTACAATCAGGAACTTCCTTTGTGTCGTGACCATGAGGAAAGGCCCAAGTATATCCATTCCCCACATAGCAAAGGGGATGGGAGAGTTGATAGAAGTCAACATCTCGGGGGGGGGGGGGTGTCGAACAACAGGTGCATTTTTCTGACAACGATCACACTTCTTCACATTTTCTTTGGCATTGGCCATAATCTCTGGCCAATAAAAGCCTAAACGGGTTATCTTATGGGCTAGTGCTCTGCCCCCCAAGTGTTGCCCACAGATACCTTCGTGTACTTTTTCAAAAGCCAGGCGTGCCTCATCGGGCCTGAGACACCTTAAATAAGGAACCACATAAGATCTTTTGTACAAAATTCCATCAATCAATGAGTATCTCAGCGCTCGAACAACCAACTTTCGTGCTTCAGTCACATCATTTAGGAGCCAACTAGTTTGGATATGGGCCTTAATGGGATCTGTCCATGACGTCCCCAGCCCTATAGGAAATACAAGCTTAACATCAATGCTCCGTGTTCTCAAAACACGGAAGTATACGCTTCCTGGACTTTCCTCTATCTCAGATGAAGCAAACTTTGACAACGCATATGCCTTAGTATTTTCCTCCCTTGGGATATGCTCAACATGGAATTCATCGAATGAGTCATCACAGCTCTTACTAAGCGGACATACTTAGCCATTGTATCATCCCTCGCCTCAAACTCTCCCTTGACCTGGGATATGACCAACTTCGAGTCCCCACAGACTTTTAAGTTCTTGACTCTCAGTGTCCCTGCTAGGCCGAGACCAGCTATTAGGGCTTCATATTCTGCTTCATTATTCTAGTCGAGATGTCTAGCTTCATAGAATATTCAATCAAAAATCCATCGGGGCTTTGCAAAACGATCCCTGCTCCACTTGAATTTGTTTTTGATGCCCCGTCAAAATAGAGAACCCAATATTCCTTTTCCTTAACATCCTTCTCTTTGTCCCATTTATCACCTTCTGTGTTTGGAGGTATAGTATTTGTAACATCTGGGAAATATCGTATAATTATTTATATCAATATATGATTATTATGTGAATATTATATGAATTTTTGGTGAATTATCTGGTGTTTGATAATAATATTTGGATGTTTGTATGTAATAAAATGTGAGTATGTTAATTTTAATATGTCCAGAATAAAATATAGATAATTAAGGTATTTTTCTGGTAATTTTTGGAGTATTAGATGATTTTATAATAATTTATGAAATTATTAATTATTTTCTGAATAATTACAAAATTATTTTATAAAGCCGGGAATCGTCCGACTTCAATCGTTTTTACGTTTTTACAACCCGAAACTCTTCCGAAAACTCCTTCCTAACCTAATCTGGTAATTCCGGACATTTTCCGTGTTTTGACTTTTTCGATCCGGATTACGGTTTGACCCGTGCGCGGCCCGGCGCAAGTTTTTCGATACGATAATCATTTCGGTGAACCAACGAAACCCGTATTTTCAAAAGACGGGATATTATTACATTATTTTCGTATAAAGTATTTTATAAAAAGCCCGGTTTGGATAATTATCCAATTTTGGTATCAAATCGGATCGTTATTGCAGTTACTTAGCGGCTAAGTAACTAATAAAACGATCCAAATACGATCCAAAACGATCCAAAATTCCATAAATATAAATAGCCTATTTCTTATTTCGTTTATTCCGTTTATTCATTTGCAACCAGTTAAAATACCGAAAATACAGAGAAAACCCGAGAAAACCGATACGTTCCCGGGAATCAAACACACGAACGAAGGCGTTATCGAACTCCGATTCGGGCGTGCAGCATATCAAAACGAAGCTCTCGAAATCTTCTTTCTGAATCAATCATCAGTTTCTGCCCAGAAATCATGGTAATTTTCTTATTTATTTATTTATATTCGAATTATTTGGTAATTAAATTATGAAAATTTGTTCTTGATGTTGTTGATGTGATTTGATGCTTCCATGTTGTAGAGCATGTTTTTCTGGTCGATTTGGTATATTATACTTCAAAAATAGGGTTCAGTATCATATAGAAATTGAGGTTTAATTTTCTGAAAATTTTTTGAATATGTGTTCTTGGTGTTCTTGAAGAGTTCTGATAATCAAAGTCAATTTTGGAGGTGTTATTGAACACCAAATCACAAGTATGAATACCCGTTGTGAAGCCCTCAATCTGTTCTATCTGATTTTAGCATCAAAATCAACTGAGGATTGGTAATTTATAAATTCATAAATTTAGGGTTTATGCTCGATTTGGGGATTTTAATTTGGTTGATTCTGGGGAGATTTGGAGGTTACAGGAGTGTAGATCGTCGAAAGACGAATTGAATGAGGTATATATGATTAACGAACGATGGTCGGAAAGCGTTCGCCGGAAAAACTAGCTTAGCGGCGGC
Organism: Apium graveolens; assembly: GCF_009905375.1. Taxonomy (NCBI): domain Eukaryota; kingdom Viridiplantae; phylum Streptophyta; class Magnoliopsida; order Apiales; family Apiaceae; genus Apium; species Apium graveolens. Next base: position 314,286,529 of record NC_133651.1, on the reverse strand, counting down.
GTTTTTTTTTCAGTCGAGTTTTCCGTCTATTCCTGTGATTTATTGACGATATGGTATATGTGAATAAGTTCCTGGATGCAACACCTTTGATTTCCATTAATTTGGCGATGTTCTGGGAGGTTTTTAGGCCGCCGGAAAAGCTCCATGGCGGTGGCCATGGAGTTCCGGCCGGCGTCGACGAGGAGGGTAGGGGAAGGAGGGAAAATTACAGTTTCCACCCCTGTCCTTTACAGGAATTTCATTTTTAATATCACAGTTTCAAAAACATATAAAAACCAGATTTCTGTTTTATTTATTTCTGAAAATGATATTTTTATTATTTTAAAATCAGAAAATGGTTATTTAATTATTTTAAATCCAGAAAATTGTTTTAATTATTTATTTATTCAAAAATAAATCAAAATTATTTTATTTTTAATTATTTATAATTAATTGATTAATTTATAATTAATTGATTAATTAATTTAATTAATTATTAATTAATTTTAATTGATTTAATAATTAGATTTAATTATTTAAAATTGATTTAGAAATTCTGAAAAATAGTTTCGAGCTTTAAAATATTATTCTAAATTATTCTCGAAGCTCGATAATTATTATAAAAGTCGTATTTAGGTATTCGAACCCTATTATTTAATTATAAAAATGATTCGGACACCGTTTTAATTCCGAAAAATGTTCAAAAATTCATAATAAATCAACCGTTCGTCCGTTTAATACGAAATAAACGCCTCTAGACTCAGAAAAATATTCTGCTTCTATTAAAATTATTTTTGAGACCTGAATTCTTTTGTATCAAAAGGATATTTGTTTTATGGATCATCCTGAGTCGGTTATTGATCAATACAATACTCTTTTTGACCCAATTTCAACTCTAAACATATCGAGACCTATCTTTTGACGATTCAACTTATATGTTACGTGAATTACGTGATTATGTGTTATCTGGATAATATAATTACTTGTCCTATGTATATGTATTATGCAAATAATAAGTCAGCATGTCTTTTGAATGTTATCTGAATGAGATGTAATTCATATATATATTATTATTATCGGACGGGTAGACGATAGGGATAATTGTATAGACTAGTCAATTATATACTGTCAGTTCATTGAATAGTATTATTTGTGATAGATGCATATAGTATGAGACGTTCAAAGCCAGATAGAGATGGTAGAAGTGAAGCCTGATTTCGTGTAATACTGAAATAAGTGGATTCGGAATAAAGATAACCTAAGAAGGTAAATGATAAGAAAGGTCAAGTAGCTCGTCAAGGGTAGTACAGAGGCGACAGGACTGAGTGATATGTCAACTAGTTAAAGATCAGAGGGATTCTCAATTGAGGCAAGTATTCCTAACCTTTCTCCTTAAATACTGCAAATATTTATTCTCTCATATTCTAAGTTCAGAATAGTTAACTGTTTTATATTTCGCTGCAATTACTCTTATTATGCCAGTTCTTTTAAATTCTTGTTCCTATAATTTGATTGCTCTCTTGAGCAAATACCCATTCGTTCGGGTTATTTGCGAACCCTAATTTGGGATGTTTTGAAATCAGAATGATTTGATATCAAAATACTCTACGGGCTGGATGATTATTATGAGGACCAGTGATGAGCTGGATCCTATGGGCCGGAGATGGACCGGACCCTTTAGGCCATAGTTGCCTGGGTGCCCCATATGTTGGTTGGGTCTATGCAGTTGGGTATAGATCCGCACTATCTCCTGACTGATCAGCAGGTTATAGTGCATATGTTGGTTTCTAGTGTTCAGTCCAATTTATTGTTGTTCGCCATTAATGGCATTCCCTCTTGAAATAAAACGTGAGTATGGTTTAAAGTTATTCTTTCTTAGCACTCAGTTTCGGGAAATTACAATGTTTCTAAATATATTCGAGGTTCAGATTGTTGCTGCAGCATTAGTTGCTCAGTGATAGTTAGGATCTTGAATGAATTGAGATCTTCTTAATTATTCAACCCGTCCTTATCAGGCTGGTTTAGCAGGCTAAGTCTATGGAAACTTAGTCGATAATGATGGATACTGAATAGTTAAGAATTTCTTGAACGTCGTTTTATGAATAGTTATTGCATCCATTGCTCAATTATGAAATGATACCAGAAGCTATTTTGAAAACACGCGATCTCTAAAAGCTCTGACAAAAATGTCATTATGTCCTATGTGATTTATAGCAATGCAAATCAAATTAATTTTAAGTTGATAAAGTATATCCTTTAAATGATTTCGTGTTTCGCTCTTCAAAATATTTCCAAGATTTCGTCTGAAAGTTTTCTTTGAAATTAATGTTTAAGACTCAAATTATATACTTGTTGGGCATTTTTGGCTCACTCTTGCTTTGTCAATTCTTATTTCTGCCAGAAACAGATAAGGATACAAATGAATAGCTTAGATAGACAGCAGAAGATCGAGAAATCTCCGCTGCGAGAGGTTGAAGAAGTTAGAAGAATATGATTCGAGCATTAGTTCAGAGGTATTTACAATTGTATATTAGTTGTTGTAAGTTGTAGAAGATTAGATTCTTGTTTCATACCATAACCTGTAAACGATCTGGATTCAAGGGGTTATTTATTTATTTCTTTATTCTATGTAAGGATTGTTTAGTGACACCAAATCTTGACCCCGGATTTGGGGATGTTACAGTTTGGTATCAGAGCCACAGGTTATTGGTCACTGAAATAAGAATAGATGAGAGTAAGATAGGAATGATAGGCCGTACAAGATAGGAAAGATCCTAGGCATATTCAGGATAAATTGAGTTGAGTACGAATTAGGGTTAGCAGATCCAATAAGGAGATGGTAAGATAGGATTGCGAAGAAAGTGTAAGGCGAATATCACAACATTATAGGTATATTGAGTTCTCAGATTCTATAGTAATGAGAAATCGACAGATCGACGGAGACTGGGTAGGTTACCCTACTTTCATGTGGTTTTAAGGAAAATGCGATTGAGTCTTGTGAGTATTCGTGAGTTTCAGTACGATTTAACTTAGAATTAGGTAGTAAGACGAGCTCCCCGCCGAAGGTAACCAGTTGATGGAAGCTGATGAAGAACCAACATTGCGCGTTTCGAAGGCACCACCGTTGCGAGAAGATTCTTATCACTTATCGGAAGCTGCGCACGGAACAATATTTACCTTACTAGGTATAGGTACAACTAGCAAGAAGATGCGCCCTTATCTACAGACAGAACATCGAATCGCATGAGTGGTTGTGAGTATAACGTCAAGGACGATGACAGAAATGTCAAAGATAGTACTAAACGTCAGTGTTGCGATAGAATTACGAATACAATGATTTACGATGGCGAATGAAGTTTCGGCGACTAATCAGTGCGAGCTGAATCCTAGGAAATATAGAAGAGGTACCAAAGTGAAGAGACCCTTATATGGACATTATTTTAATTAGACATGTCATTGGTAAACCATAAAAAAAAAAATAATATAGCAAGTGATGTATATAGTAATGACGACCAAATATTTGATTTCCAAAACTTTAAAATGAGATTTCAGAAAAGATTTTCTTAATCAACTTTCAGAAGATTTTTGCATGAAATGAGTTTTACAAATTGGTTGTCAAATTACTGCTTATGTTCTTGTTATTATAAACAGAAAATGACCTAAAAAGAAGAATGAAATTAGACTCAGTGTTGTTAATTCAAAGGACCAAGTAAACCCACCAGCAGGGAGAAGGCTTAAGGTTTGCTGTGAAAAATGAAAGTAAACATTGTTTAATAAAATCAATAATTAAATCAACATATTAAAATATTATTTACCCCAATTCATGAAATTATTAAAATTTAACGAGATTCGTGATTCGAATGGACGGAGGATGATTGAAAGAAATGGCAGAATCTTCTAGACGGTAGGTAGAAGAATCATATTTTATTGACAAAACTGAGGCGTTGCGTGATTAATGGGTATTTTACATGACATAGATGAAATCTGAAGCCGTGATTTTAACTTTAGAATGACGCAATTAAGATTAAATTATTGAAGCAGTTGGTGTGAAGGCATTTCCAGGAAGCATTTCGAAGCAGTGATGTGACTTGAATCGTGAACCTGTACTCGCACGATCCTGAAGACAGATATAGGTGAAGCATGGAAGGTGATCAACACTAATATTCTTTCTTCTAATACGATAGTATATGTTTATCTTGATTCGTGAATACGACTGAGTTTCTTCTGTTGATAAATTATATGAGGCAAAAACGAAAGAAAATTTATTGTATTCCTTCTGAATTGTTTCTCTTTTCGAATCCTTGATTTCTGATTGACACAACAGTGCTGTGATATGACGTTTTGTCGAAATGACGAAAAGTCGGGTGGGACGCCACCTAATCATGTGTTGTATGCCATATAGTATGAAAGACTGGCCATCTTGAGTACAAATATGGTTGTCTCATTCTTCACTCATTTTTCTTCTCTCAATTTTCTGATTTATCAGTTCTCCCAATCGTCTGTGGCATTGTTATTTCTTATTCAATTTTCAATCAAAATCATATTCACAAACTCTCCCTTTACGTAGAGTCTGTTCTCTGACGATTTCAAAAGAAATGAAATAGTGTGATTTGTGGAATTATACAACGAACATAGATACGATTGTAAATCGATAAATGGTGGACATCTGCGAGCAAGGAAAATATATGTACCGACAAATATGGACGTGGCTTAGACATCAAGTCAGACAGTGGTTCGTGTTACGAGGATCTCATCAGTACGATAGATTGTGGTAACATGACGCGCATCAAATCAGAGGATCTCGACGTGAAATGAATCGTTAGTGAATTGTAATAATTAGATTAATTACAAAATAAGGAAGTAAGTTGTGTACGTCAGACGGAGCAAACGAGTATCGGGACGACGATTAAAAATAGAGGAAATTCTGAACAATTACTCAGACATGCAATTACTACGTAAAACATTCCTTCGTCGCGGGAAGATATTAGTCATGAAGATTCAAGATGGAAGAAATCTTAAATGTAATCAGACTACGAACGTGCTCTTCAAAAAATCGTGAAATTCTCTAACTTGCATAAATAAGTGATGGTGAATTCAATGTTTATACCCGGGTCAGTGATGAAAGTTTGATGCAGAACCATAAGTAGAGATGAAGCAATGGTGATTCGATGATGAAACCTTTTAAGAAATAACGATATAACGATTAAGGTTCTACCAGATTGGGACGATAGTAATGAAAACCGTGCGTGGTTATTGAAAGATAAACGGAATAGTTAATAAAAATTAAGTGTGTATCGTCAACAATAAATGATTGGTATGACCAATTAAATGATGCGGTATAATTTTTCTATACATAATTAGTAATGACAATAAATAAGTTAAAATACTCGCGAAATAAAATTTTGAGACACGAGATAAATTTTAAAGCTTACTGGTAAAATTATGGTAACATTCTGAAAGAACTAGGAAGAAAGTGGTTATATTAATCCTTGTTGATTTAAAGATCTTAGGTTTCATTTCAAAAGATATATGTTATTCCAGTTAATTATACCTATACTAAGCAAAAGGATATAGTTCGAGCTATGGTCGATGGATGAATTGGTTAATAGAAATGGATGGATGTGATTGTAGATAATTTGGTAGGTTGATGGTGTCGGCTTGAGTTCGACTGGTAGTCAATGGTATAGGGGAGGTGCTGCCCAGATTTTCAGAAATTACCCTACATGTAAGGATAAAGGAGTGTATCCTCGCTCCCAGTTGTACTCCAAATGGTTGTGATTTCGGTTCGTGAAGAAGAATGTTATGATCAAACTGACTTTATGTAATTGGTCTTTGATTCTAGTTAGCTAGTTTTTACTTGGTTTAAGTGATCGGTTAAAAGAGTTAATTGATCAACTTTACCAACTAATGGTTAGCTAAATGGAGATCGATTCCAATTAGATTGAGTTAAACTCTAACATGATGATCCAAAATCAAAACGATTGGCAAGTTAAAGGAAGTGATGACATTAGCAGGAATCGAAAGTTTAATAGAATTAGCGTGATGTACCACAAACATGTACGAGACTTTATCTAGATGAATACGCTCTTTTCGATAAACAAGAGGAACATAAAGTAATTGGTACATTCTAATAAAAAGAATATTTCCAAGAACTAAAGGTTCAAGATAAAGCAAAGAGGTTCTATTATCTGAGATAGTATTCCCGGAAGGACCGGAAAGTATAATCATATCGAATGGCGATTGAATAAAATTTGTCGAAAGCTCGTAAATCTAAGTATCTAAGGTACACTAACAAAGTATTCATGCGAATTTGGGAAGAAGAAATGCTGATCAATGGAGGGAAAGTCAAATACGTGAACTGCGATGATTTAAGCAAGGCTAAAGAAATAGCTACCAAAGAAATTCGATAACTCTGTTAGTAAAAATTTAAATAGTACAAATAAAAGCCCTCATTCCAGTGTGAACTCCATAAATGACCTATCCAATAATAAACAAAGTAATATTACTAAGATAATGAATGATGAGAACGAAGAACTAATCAAGACAAGAAGTGAAATAAAAAGGATGATAAAGAAATTTTATAAAATAAAATAATCCAGAAAATATGTAAGTTGGGAACGTCGGTTGTGCCAGAACTATTAGGAGAATGAGATGGAGCGTCGATAGTTAAAAATAGGAGTTCATTCCAAGAATGCATGTAAGCAGGGAATGAATAAAGGGATAGGAAAAGTGAGAAATTGAGAGTAGGTTTGATCCGACTCCTGGAATATACTGACACTTATTTTGTTGTTAAATATCAAACGTGGTATTAATATAGATGATTGGTGTTGACTTCAGTATGGAATGTTGTTAGCATCAAAGTTCATATTGATATCTAATTTGATATGACAACAAAATTTAGTATTAGTACCAAGAATTCGGTATGGAATAAAGTTATGGTTCATTCTATTCCAAATTAATATTCCATTTAAAGAGTAAAAGATTTCACTTGATGAATCTACTTGTTAATAATTAAAAAGAAATTGAAAAATACTACAAAATGGTGAGTTAAATGCGATGGTCGAGATTGCCTCTTTAATTGTTAGTTTTAATATATTCAAAACATTTCGAAGTATTAAACGCCATGAGTTTAGGATATCGGGCGGATACGGAGTGAAAGTACAAGAAACCAACTAAAGGTTCTTGAATACGATTAAAAACAATTATAGGCCAGATTAACCAAACAGAAGGAGGCACGAGAAGTAAAGTTGAACAGTCAGGAAAATAGAAGGTGCATAATCGCAAATTGTTAAAATTAGAAAGAAAATCAGATTGGTATAACTCAAGTTAGTCCATCAAGACAATGAGATAGATATAACGGTTACGAATGAGCTGACCCTTTTGTTATAGGCATAACGAGTTCATAAGATATTTAAATGTATATAGCTGAGAAAGGTAATTTAGTTCCCTACGTATAAAAATGAAGGGTGATTTAGGTTATGTGAGTAACTGACAGATTTAATGTCAGTGAAAGACCGCTAAATTGTGATTAAAATAATGAGACCGAGGAATTATAGGAAAGGTACTTGGGGAATATCATAATTAACGTCAGAAAGCCAATGCGCCCCGGTTCCCATGCATCATTTACAAATGAAGAAGAAAATTACAGGAACGGTTACCTCCAGTGCGATAGGAAGTGATTACAAATTAGATTATTTGAACGAAGAAACATATGAGGACGAGATTCAACACCGAGTAATAATTGGAAATGCACGTAGGCACGAGTTATTAGAATTAGAAAGAAAAAGAGAATTAAGATGTGTTATGTTGTTCCTCCTAAGTAGTAAATAGACATGATAAGTAGAAGTGAGTTGGCTTCACCGTTACTCATACAGCGCATTTATAAGGCGTTTATCTGTAGATATTCGGAAGGAGTAGGTTAGCTCCAGTATATATAGGAGATGGAGAGTTGAATTGAGTTATGCAAGCAATAAATAAAATATGATATTAGCAAGAGGCTATAAAGGAAAGATTGGTATTATACGTTAAAGTTATGAAAAATTATGAGGTTGAGAGATTAACCTGAAAAAAAATGAAAGTTATATACTTGAAAAATATTAGTATTATTCCTTAGCGTGATTCTGAGGACATAATCCTTTTAAGGGGGGAAGGATGTAACATCTGGGAAATATCGTATAATTATTTATATCAATATATGATTATTATGTGAATATTATATGAATTTTTGGTGAATTATCTGGTGTTTGATAATAATATTTGGATGTTTGTATGTAATAAAATGTGAGTATGTTAATTTTAATATGTCCAGAATAAAATATAGATAATTAAGGTATTTTTCTGGTAATTTTTGGAGTATTAGATGATTTTATAATAATTTATGAAATTATTAATTATTTTCTGAATAATTACAAAATTATTTTATAAAGCCGGGAATCGTCCGACTTCAATCGTTTTTACGTTTTTACAACCCGAAACTCTTCCGAAAACTCCTTCCTAACCTAATCTGGTAATTCCGGACATTTTCCGTGTTTTGACTTTTTCGATCCGGATTACGGTTTGACCCGTGCGCGGCCCGGCGCAAGTTTTTCGATACGATAATCATTTCGGTGAACCAACGAAACCCGTATTTTCAAAAGACGGGATATTATTACATTATTTTCGTATAAAGTATTTTATAAAAAGCCCGGTTTGGATAATTATCCAATTTTGGTATCAAATCGGATCGTTATTGCAGTTACTTAGCGGCTAAGCAACTAATAAAACGATCCAAATACGATCCAAAACGATCCAAAATTCCATAAATATAAATAGCCTATTTCTTATTTCGTTTATTCCGTTTATTCATTTGCAACCAGTTAAAATACCGAAAATACAGAGAAAACCCGAGAAAACCGATACGTTCCCGGGAATCAAACACACGAACGAAGGCGTTATCGAACTCCGATTCGGGCGTGCAGCATATCAAAACGAAGCTCTCGAAATCTTCTTTCTGAATCAATCATCAGTTTCTGCCCAGAAATCATGGTAATTTTCTTATTTATTTATTTATATTCGAATTATTTGGTAATTAAATTATGAAAATTTGTTCTTGATGTTGTTGATGTGATTTGATGCTTCCATGTTGTAGAGCTTGTTTTTCTGGTCGATTTGGTATATTATACTTCAAAAATAGGGTTCAGTATCATATAGAAATTGAGGTTTAATTTTCTGAAAATTTTTTGAATATGTGTTCTTGGTGTTCTTGAAGAGTTCTGATAATCAAAGTCAATTTTGGAGGTGTTATTGAACACCAAATCACAAGTATGAATACCCGTTGTGAAGCCCTCAATCTGTTCTATCTGATTTTAGCATCAAAATCAACTGAGGATTGGTAATTTATAAATTCATAAATTTAGGGTTTATGCTCGATTTGGGGATTTTAATTTGGTTGATTCTGGGGAGATTTGGAGGTTACAGGAGTGTAGATCGTCGAAAGACGAATTGAATGAGGTATATATGATTAACGAACGATGGTCGGAAAGCGTTCGCCGGAAAAACTAGCTTAGCGGCGGCGTTTTTTTTCAGTCGAGTTTTCCGTCTATTCCTGTGATTTATTGACGATATGGTATATGTGAATAAGTTCCTGGATGCAACACCTTTGATTTCCATTAATTTGGCGATGTTCTGGGAGGTTTTTAGGCCGCCGGAAAAGCTCCATGGCGGTGGCCATGGAGTTCCGGCCGGCGTCGACGAGGAGGGTAGGGGAAGGAGGGAAAATTACAGTTTCCACCCCTGTCCTTTACAGGAATTTCATTTTTAATATCACAGTTTCAAAAACATATAAAAACCAGATTTCTGTTTTATTTATTTCTGAAAATGATATTTTTATTATTTTAAAATCAGAAAATGGTTATTTAATTATTTTAAATCCAGAAAATTGTTTTAATTATTTATTTATTCAAAAATAAATCAAAATTATTTTATTTTTAATTATTTATAATTAATTGATTAATTTATAATTAATTGATTAATTAATTTAATTAATTATTAATTAATTTTAATTGATTTAATAATTAGATTTAATTATTTAAAATTGATTTAGAAATTCTGAAAAATAGTTTCGAGCTTTAAAATATTATTCTAAATTATTCTCGAAGCTCGATAATTATTATAAAAGTCGTATTTAGGTATTCGAACCCTATTATTTAATTATAAAAATGATTCGGACACCGTTTTAATTCCGAAAAATGTTCAAAAATTCATAATAAATCAACCGTTCGTCCGTTTAATACGAAACAAACGCCTCTAGACTCAGAAAAATATTCTGCTTCTATTAAAATTATTTTTGAGACCTGAATTCTTTTGTATCAAAAGGATATTTGTTTTATGGATCATCCTGAGTCGGTTATTGATCAATACAATACTCTTTTTGACCCAATTTCAACTCTAAACATATCGAGACCTATCTTTTGACGATTCAACTTATATGTTACGTGAATTACGTGATTATGTGTTATCTGGATAATATAATTACTTGTCCTATGTATATGTATTATGCAAATAATAAGTCAGCATGTCTTTTGAATGTTATCTGAATGAGATGTAATTCATATATATATATTATTATTATCGGACGGGTAGACGATAGGGATAATTGTATAGACTAGTCAATTATATACTGTCAGTTCATTGAATAGTATTATTTGTGATAGATGCATATAGTATGAGACGTTCAAAGCCAGATAGAGATGGTAGAAGTGAAGCCTGATTTCGTGTAATACTGAAATAAGTGGATTCGGAATAAAGATAACCTAAGAAGGTAAATGATAAGAAAGGTCAAGTAGCTCGTCAAGGGTAGTACAGAGGCGACAGGACTGAGTGATATGTCAACTAGTTAAAGATCAGAGGGATTCTCAATTGAGGCAAGTATTCCTAACCTTTCTCCTTAAATACTGCAAATATTTATTCTCTCCTATTCTAAGTTCAGAATAGTTAACTGTTTTATATTTCGCTGCAATTACTCTTATTATGCCAGTTCTTTTAAATTATTGTTCCTATAATTTGATTGCTCTCTTGAGCAAATACCCATTCGTTCGGGTTATTTGCGAACCCTAATTTGGGATGTTTTGAAATCAGAATGATTTGATATCAAAATACTCTACGGGCTGGATGATTATTATGAGGACCAGTGATGAGCTGGATCCTATGGGCCGGAGATGGACCGGACCCTTTAGGCCATAGTTGCCTGGGTGCCCCATATGTTGGTTGGGTCTATGCAGTTGGGTATAGATCCGCACTATCTCCTGACTGATCAGCAGGTTATAGTGCATATGTTGGTTTCTAGTGTTCAGTCCAATTTATTGTTGTTCGCCATTAATGGCATTCCCTCTTGAAATAAAACGTGAGTATGGTTTAAAGTTATTCTTTCTTAGCACTCAGTTTCGGGAAATTACAATGTTTCTAAATATATTCGAGGTTCAGATTGTTGCTGCAGCATTAGTTGCTCAGTGATAGTTAGGATCTTGAATGAATTGAGATCTTCTTAATTATTCAACCCGTCCTTATCAGGCTGGTTTAGCAGGCTAAGTCTATGGAAACTTAGTCGATAATGATGGATACTGAATAGTTAGGAATTTCTTGAACGTCGTTTTATGAATAGTTATTGCATCCATTGCTCAATTATGAAATGATACCAGAAGCTATTTTGAAAACACGCGATCTCTAAAAGCTCTGACAAAAATGTCATTATGTCCTATGTGATTTATAGCAATGCAAATCAAATTAATTTTAAGTTGATAAAGTATATCCTTTAAATGATTTCGTGTTTCGCTCTTCAAAATATTTCCAAGATTTCGTCTGAAAGTTTTCTTTGAAATTAATGTTTAAGACTCAAATTATATACTTGTTGGGCATTTTTGGCTCACTCTTGCTTTGTCAATTCTTATTTCTGCCAGAAACAGATAAGGATACAAATGAATAGCTTAGATAGACAGCATAAGATCGAGAAATCTCCGCTGCGAGAGGTTGAAGAAGTTAGAAGAATATGATTCGAGCATTAGTTCAGAGGTATTTACAATTGTATATTAGTTGTTGTAAGTTGTAGAAGATTAGATTCTTGTTTCATACCATAACCTGTAAACGATCTGGATTCAAGGGGTTATTTATTTATTTCTTTATTCTATGTAAGGATTGTTTAGTGACACCAAATCTTGACCCCGGATTTGGGGATGTTACAGTATTTTCCTGCCCCCCGACTTCTTGGTTGGGTATGGTACATTCCACCATGAAGTCAACCAATGCCTGGGCTTTTATTTGTCGTTCGTGGCTTGTACTTGATGTCAAATTCTCCTAACTCTATTACCCACTTAATCAGCCTCCCACTAGCCTTGGGACTATGAATAATATTCCTCAATGGTTGATTTGTTAACACTTCAATCTTATGAGCTTGGAAATAAGGTCGCAACTTCCTTGAGGCCATTACCAAGGCTAAATCAAACTTCTCAATGGTTGAATAGTTCAACTCAGCCCCGTGCGGGATTTTGCTAACATAGTATACGGGTTTCTGGACTTTAAGTTCCTCCTTAACCAATACAACGCTCAAGGCATTCTCTGAAATGGCCAAATACAAGTATAGAGTTTCATTCAGAGCTGGCTTGGCCAACAACGGGGCCTGGACCATATATTTATTTAATTCTTCGAATGCCTTCTGGCTTTCTTCAGTCCATACGAAATCCATAACTTTTTTCAAGGACTTGAAAAACGATAAACACTTGTCCCCAGATTTAAAGATGAATCGTCCCAATACAGCAACCCTTTTATTGAGTTTTTGAACATCTTTGGTAGTCTTTGGTGGGTCCATATCCAAGATCGCCTTTATTTTATTGGGATTGGCCTTGATTCCTCTCTTGGAGACCATTAGTCCCAAAAACTTCCCAGATCCCACTCCGAAAGCACACTTTGCAGGATTTAGCATCATTTTGTGGTATCTCAGGACCTCAAAAGCTTCCCTCAAATGGGTTATATTATCAGTCTTCATTAGACTCTTGACTAACATGTCATCGACATAAACTTCCATAGTCTTACCAATAAGATCCTTGAAAATCTTATTTACCAACCTTTAATAGGTGGCTCCTGCATTCTTGAGACCAAACGCCATGACAAGATAACAAAAAACACCAAAGTCAGTGATGAATGATACCTTTGGGATGTCATCCTTATAAATCTTGATCTGATTGTATCCACTGAATACATCCATGAAACTCAGTATCTCGTGACCAGCAGTAGCATCTATCAACGTATCTATCCTTGGTAACGGGAAACAATCCTTTGGGCATGCATCATTTAGATCAGTAAAGTCCACGCACATTCTCCACTTTCCATTAGCCTTCTTCACCATCACAGGGTTTGTTAACCATTCCGGAAACTGAATCTCTTCAATAAAACCAGCCTCTAAGAGCTTCTCTACTTCTTGTTTAATAGCTTTTTGCCTCTCTGGAGTGAAGCTTCTTTTCTTTTGCTTCACTATCTTCTGATTTGGATCCACATTCAGCTTGTGAGTGATCAGTTCCGGATCTATACCCGGCATATCAACTGCCGACCCTGCAAACACATTACTATTTTCTTGCAAAAATTTTACCAACTTCCCTCTAAAGGGCTCCTCTAGTGTGGCTCCAACGAAAGTTACTTTTTCAGGATCCTCGGGAGCCAAAGGAATCGAAACCAAACCTTCTGTTGGCTTCCCTCTTTTCTCATCATTCTCTCGAATATCCAGATCTTCAATAGGCAGAACCTGCCCCCAACTCCATCTGCTCTAAGAGAGGCCACATAACAACTCATTGCCATCTTTTGATCTCCTCTCTCTTCTCCAATCCCATTCCAGGCGGGAAACTTCATTACTGAATGGTATGAGGAAGGGACTGCCTTGAAGGCATGTATCCCTGTTCTGCCCATAATCATGTTGTAAGTTGAACTAGCCTTCACCACCACAAAGTCCAACATCTGCATTGCTTGCCTTGGTTCCTGACCTATGGTTGTTGGAAACTTAATTCCCTTCTACGGGGCACTCCACTCCTGCAAATCCATATATCGGCATATCAGTCGGGGTCAATTGAGAATCACTGTAACCCATCCTTAAAAAGGTATCATGAAGCAAGATATCCACCGAGGCTCCATTATCTACTAGGACCCTCTTTACTGGGTTGTTCCCTATTATCGGTGTTATGACCAGCGGGTCGTCATGAGGAAATTTCACACCCTCCAAGTCAAAATCATCAAATGCCATTGTCACTCCTGTCCTAGCCCTCTTCGGGGCTTCCCCAATAATATGCATGACTTCTCCGCTATATGCTTTCCTTGAGTTCTTGGATAAACCAGCAGCAGTTGGTCCCCCAAAGATTGTATTTTTACAGGACCTCGGGGCCGCGGTCCTCCAAAGATCGCATTTATAACCGATCCCCTAGGCTGGGGATTTCGCCCCTGATCGTCTTGATCTCTCCTACGATCATCGAAGTTCTTTCTCACATTATTGTTCCTATCTCCTCCATCTCCAGTGTACTTGTTTAATCTTCCTTTTCGAATGAGAAACTTTATTTCATCTTTCAATTGTCTACACTCATCGGTGTCATGACCAACATCCTTGTGAAATCTACAATATTTGCTCTTATCTAGTTTGGTAGGATCAACCTTCAGAGGTTTAGGCCAACGAATATCTCTATCTTTCACAATTTCCATTAATATCTGGCTTCTAGGAGCATTCAACTTAGCATATTCAGTAAATTTTTGTCTAGGTCCTCCCTTCTTCGGGGTCGAATCATTGCTTTGCTCAAGTCTAGGATACTTGTCCTTGACAATATATTCCAGGCCAGTCCTTCGCTTATTGCCATCAGTAGGCTCATTATTCACTACCGTTTTCCTCATACTTTCATCTACCTTGATATACTTCTCGGCCCTATCTTGGAGCTATAACATGGTTTCAGGAGGGCGCTTGACCAACGACATCTTGAAGAACTCGTCCCTAGTTCCCTGCTGTAGTGCTATCATAGCCACCTTGTCATCAAGATCCGGGACCTTCAAGGTTTCCTTGGTTAAACGATTCAGATTATCTCTCAAAAACTCTTTTTCTCCTTGTACAATGCTCATGAGGGATGCTGAACTTTTCTCATGCACTCTCCCACTGATGAACTGCTTAATAAAAGCCTGACTTAACTCTCTAAAAGACCCAATAGAATTCGGAGGCAAACGACTATACCATCTTTGTGCCATTCCCGACAGGGTTTGAGGAAATGCCTGACACTTAATAGCGTCGTTCACGGGCTGCAACAACAGTGCATTAGATAACGTCCTGACATGGTTAGCGGGATCTCCAGTATCATCATAAGCTTTGATGGTGGGCATCTTGAATTTCCTTGAGATATGAGCGTTCATTATTTCTTCAGTAAATGGTGGAGTAGGACCATCAGGATCTCTAAGGGGAAGAAGATTGCTTGGATCAGCCCTTGAGACAACAGTCCTTCTTTGTAACGGACCATCCAGGTCTATGACTGGAGGAGGATTTCTCCCCCTTTGAGATAGTGGGGGTCTGGGGGCCTGGTGCGCTTCCAAGTCGCGCTTCAGCCTTTGAATCTCAGCCTCGTGAGCCCTGATTCTCTCCTACACTTCTTGGGGATTCGTCCCTCGGGTGCTCCTAGGACGTTGGTTACCATTGGGCATCGGTTCTTTGCCAGCACGCCTCCTTCTTGGGGTCACTTCATCATCCAAAGATTCGGAATCTCTCTCAGTATAAGGACAAGAAAATTACTGATCCTCCGGGATATGAGCCAGACCTCGTATGTAAGGGGTGTTTGCCCCCGTGCTTCACTCCGTCCAGTATATCCACTTCCTCCAACCTCGGGGTAAAGAGGCATCCCATAAGGGGGGTTAGTAGTCACAATAGTTGAATACTCATACCCAACCGGTCGAGAATTCACAAGTGTATGTAGTTGTTGAGGTTAGGGATTCGTCCCTTGAGGAGCCGGGGGAATCGTCCCTTGAGGTTGAGGTCCAGTTACCCCTACCTGGGCTCCTCCTTGGGTGGCGGCATAGGTTGAATGCGGAGGTATCTCCACTGTTGACGAAATCACTTGGGTTGTCGCAGCTGGTGTACCTCCGAGGGTGTTGTTTCCACTCCGTGTCCTCTCCATGGTTGTTGTTGCTTTTTCCCACAGACGGCGCCAAATGTTATGGATTAAAAACTAAGGTCTATTAATTGCTGTATTTATTACTAAGGTTCAGGAGCTCAAGGCCTTTAATAGCTGCTCTTGTGTTTCGTAGCTTAACTCTGCCTTTACGAGATGTCTACGTATCTCTGTGAATTAGAGAATTAAACCAAAAATGTAGTTCTGATTGGTGGGGGTGAGACCCCTTATATAGGTGTTGGGAGTCCTTGAATTGGACTTGGGTTAGGAGACTTGGTGGGCAAGTCTCAGAATTAGAATGGACTTTGGAGTCCTAGGAAGTAGGAAGCTGATTCCTTATCCCATGAGGTTCCCTGGAGGCCAATCTACAAGAATTTATATCTCCACTAGGACTCATCTTAATAGTTGTTTTCTCCCTTATTAATTAATTATGAAATTAATTAATATTCAGGGTTTTGGGCCTCGTTAGCTGGGCTTCGTTACTGGACCATGCCAGGTCTAATTAATTCAACATTAATTATTTTTCTAGGCTATACATAGGCCCATATCAGTAACCAATTAGATAAGGCTTTCCATACCAAATTTAAAGCTTTTGGCGGGGCTTTGATACTCCAAAGAGTTTGCCAGATTGTATTATTTTTCTCTGTATTACATGCTCCTTTCTGTGTCTACAGTAGTCTATAAGCAGATTTAACCGAATAGATGCCTGAATCTTCAGACCTCAAGTATAATTTGTCCTCATAGCCTGACTCAGATGTCAGAATAGCTAGGACACAGGCTTGATCCCTCTCGTTAAGCACGTCCTTCGCTACCTCCGAATCTCATTCCTTTCTATCAGTACAGAGCAAGAAGCAAAAATTTTGTCCTGCAATGATTCAGGATTCGAGGTAATGTACAGATTTTTATGGGAGAGAAGCCAATTCTGACCAAGAATTTGATATTGGGCACCATCCCTAACCTTCCATCTAACTTCATCAAGAATCAACTTCTTAGCTTCCAGAAGACTTCTCCATATAAAATTGGGATTGTGGCCAAGTGACGAATGAAATATATCAAAAGTTGCAAAATACTTGGCTTTATACAGTCTCGATACTAGACTATTAGGCTTTGTAGCCATCCTCCATAACTGTTTGCCCAACATTACAATATTAAAGTCACAAAAATGCTAAAATCTCATACCACCTACATATTTATGCTTAGATAGTCTGTCCCAACTCATCCAGCTTAACTTTAATTTATTTGATTGAGCTGAAGTCCATCAAAACTTCGTTAAGCTCTTCTGAATATTTGTTGTAATATCCATATGTAATAAAAAGACATTCATTACGAAATATGGAAGTGTTTGTGCCACCTGTTTCGCCAGAATTTCCTTACCAGCCCTTGATATGTAATTTCCATCCCAGCTTCGAACCTTCGTATTAACTTTGTATTTTAAATACCCAAGAAGTGTTTATTTTTTCCTACCTATAATATTTGGTAATCCAAGATACGTAGAGTGCTCATTTGCTTTTGACATATGCAAGGCCTGACATATCAAGTTTGACATTTGTACTGTAAAAAATTGAGGATTTTTCTTTGTTGACATGCTGACCAGAGGCTTTTTGGTACGTCCTCAACAATTCTAACACTCTCCTAGCATCATTTATATCATCTTTACTGAAACAAATATGAGTCATCCGTAAAAAGCATATGGGTGACAATAGGAGCTCTCATGCAAATTTTAATTCCATGTACCTAATTTTGAAGTTCATACCTTCTCAAAAGTGTATATAACTCTTCTGCGCAGATGATGAATAAGTTGGGGATAAAGGGTCGCCCTGTCGTATCCCTCTAGTTGGATGTATAGGCCCAATTTCATATTACCGTGAGTGATAGAGTATGCAACCGTAGTGACACATTGCATAATTAGATGAACCCACCATTGAGAAAATCCCATTCTGAGTAGAATATCTTTCAAAAAACCCATTATATACGGTCATATGCCTTACTCATATCGAGTTTCAAGGCCATATACCCTTCCTTGCCACCCTTATTTCCTTTTAAATAATGCATGATTTCATAACAAATCATAATGCTATCAGAGATTAGGCGTTCAGGGATAAATGCACTCTGCGTATCTGACACCACATTATCGAATAAGTATTTCATTTTGTTGGCCATTACCTTGTGATGATCTTCATGAGTACATTACACAAGGCTGTCGATCTCAAGTCACCCACTCCAGTTGGGTTTTTCTTTTTCGGAATCAGGATAATATTTGTGTCATTTAACCCGTGCAACAATTCTTATATACAAAAAAGTGTTTTGTTAGTGTATAAATGTCCTCACCAACAATGTCCCATTATTTTTAAAAAAATGTCGGAGTCATCTTATCCGGTCCTGGAGCTTTGGCTGGGTGCATTTGGAATAGAGCAAACTTCACTTCCTCCCTAGAAACCTCCTTGTTTAAGTCCAGATTTTACTTATGTGTTATGGTTTGAGGCACACAGTCAATAACATCTCCGTACTCCACCTATGTAGCAATAAAAAAATATGTATAAAATTCTTGTATATGAGACTACAATCCGTTTTGTCAGTCTAGCCATTCACCTGAAGCATTGTTTAGTTTGACAATATGGTTCGTCATTTATCGTTTATTACATGTATGAAAATACTTCGTGTTTTTATCACTTGCATCCAGACAAAGTTGTTTAGAACGTTGTCTCTAGAAAATCTCCTTTTGGTCCAGAATCAGAAATAGCTGATGTTTGGCATCTTTGTATTCTTTTACCGCCTGAGCATCCCATTTTCGTAGAAGATATTTCAATTTCTAATGACACTTTCTAATTCTTTTATTGAAATAACATGTTACTTCCTTCCCCCATTCACTAAGATCTACAACACATAGTTGTATTTTCTGTTGAATATTTGAGTGTTCACTAGCTTCCCAATTATTTCGAACAATAGCGTTGCATAGTGGCTCTGTAAACCACACGTTTTCAAAACGTAAACGCTTTTTCCTCCTCCCAGAAATCCTGCATATTGGGTCAAAAAAAATGGCATTGTGATCGGAAGGCGAGCCTTCCAAATTATACATTTTTGCATAAGGGGATAAGTCAAACCAGTTACTCGTCGCCATAGCTCAGCCCAACTGGATTTCCAACCATGAGTCTGTGTCTCTGCCCCTTTCCCAGGTAAACGGTTGTCCATAAAGTTCACGTCTTTCAGACCAACTTCCTCTAGAGTGTCATTAAATCCATCTAATAACCATTGGGGGTATGGAGCCCCTCCTTTCTTATCAGACTGTGATACAATATTGTTCGTATCACCAATGACATGCCACGGAAGATTAGAATCTCTAGCTAAGTTCCTAAGCACATCTCAAGTTCTTTTCCTCTGACTCATATTAGGCTCGCCATAGAACCCCGTAAGAGGCCAAGGTTGCATATCATGTACTGAGATTTCCACATCAATGTGGTTGTTTGATACACTGATCAAACTGACTTGGTCTTGCTCCTTCAACAACAGAGATAACCCATCACGACGCCCCTGAGCTTCCACTACTAGTATACCTTGAAATCCTAAACGAGTTCTCGCCCATTTTATCTTTTCCCTGCTGCTTAATATTTCATATAGGAACACAAGTGAAAGTTGTTGCTGACAAATAAACGTCTTTGAGGAACTGTAACTTCCAAGATGGCTCCATGCCTTGGCAGTTCCAACTTAGTACACCTATGAGGACTGGCGGGACTGCAATGCAATACCTGCCAAAAATAAGTTTATTTGGTTCAGTTGCTCATTCAGCATATTGACGTTCATGTGTTCTTCTTGTGGGTCATTAAACATTTTTTCATCTGGGCTTCTAGGTTCTTTGACAACTTTTCTTCTTTTCGGATCCGTAAAAATAATTTCATTAATATCTTTATCATTTCCATTCTCGGTAAATTTAGACTTCTGAGAAAAAGGGAACTTCCTGTTGTGAATTATCATGTACCCCTTTGGTTACACCATGATTATCGTTTGTGATTACCAGAATCCCGTATGATCTAGTCTCCGTGTCAATCCTAGATTTTTCGCTAGCCTTGATCACAGTTGCTACTTTCACGCCATTTGAATTGTCACCTTTCTCTTTCACTGCTCTGTTCACCAAAATTGCACTGCCAATTCTCAACCACTTATTACCCAAGGTATAAGATCGTCTTTTATGATATGCACGCATCCGCGAGCCATATGGCTTCTCAATATTAACTCCATGGCCATCAAACAACTTTGCACAAAATTTGTCACTATGACCAATTAATTCACAGATAAAGCAAAAGGTCGGAACAGCTTCATATTTGAAATTTACCCAGCACCATTCTGACACATTCTTCCTCTATTTCCTTTCCCTTTTCAATGGGACATCTAAGGGAATTGATACCTTAACTCGAAAATGATCCCTCCAAACCCCAAAAAAGTTATTCACATCGGATTTCACAAACTTTTCAATATAGTTTCCTATATCTGTGACCACTCGTTGAGACATAAACCCCATCCCCAAACCATGTTGTTGAACCCAAATCTCCAGGTTGTTTATGATTATCGTTCTAGGATCAACACCATCTTTAAGTCTCTCAAAGACTAAATGAAAGCGACCAAAAGTCCAAGGGCTCACATTGCAACATGTTTAATGTCAATTTCATGATAAAACTGAAACAAAAAAATGATCGGAGTCTAGTTGCTTCACATACATGCTTTTTCCTGTTCGCCATAAAGAAGCCATTTTATGCTTCAAATGTGAGCCCTCCTTGATCTTCATCTTCAATTGAGAACATGGAAAAACTATCTTCTATTTCACGAATTTCATTCCTTTGGACATCCATCTCAAAATTCTCTAAACAAAACTTATTCAAGAACCGGAGAACAAATCTTTGAACTTTTGGGGAAAAACTAATCAATAACAAGAAAACATTCTTACCATGTCTTGAGACAAGACGATATAATCCTAAAAACAGGACATGTAATTTAATTTATGTGTTTAGTGATTAGACTTTTTATCAAGAAAAAATATTTAAATTAAATAAATGGGGTGGGAGGACTCGAACCTGAGTCCCTCCCTAACCGAGCCTTGATACCATAATAGCTTTAGATATATAATGTGAACGTCAAATTTTATTACAATCAACATAAAATTTATAATACATGTCAAAACTTATATAAAATATCAATATAAGCTAAATACCGAGAATACTCTAACATATATATAATATAATAATATAATTATATTTTCTAACAATATGTTGTTACAAGAGAATTCATGTTCAAGTGTGTGATCCCTTCTAAGCATATTTTGTGGATGAAATCTCAGGCATTATCTGACAATAGCTAAATAAAGCTTATTCTTCGTACACAACCAAATTTATGAAGTAATTTATTTACATGTACATCATTCGCACTTCCTGTCATAAGCTCGAGTTCGAACACAAATATATGTTCGATAAACTTATCGAGTTCTATGGATGGTCAATTTGAACTTGATTCGAGATTGACTTGTACTCAACTCGACCATAAGTATGTATTCTAAATTGAATAGAATTTTCTACCGTTTCAATAATTTAAACCAAAAAGAAGTAGGTATTCTAATCTGAATAGAATAATAATGGAAAATTCGTAAAAAAATTCACGGAACGTGAGAAGCAGGTGATTAATCATCTGCTTTTTCTTTATTTTAGATCCAACAGTTATGATCAATTTTTTTAAAGATCTAACGATCCATATTAAATTGGAAGTATAGCACCATAACTATCAAAAATTTGGATAAGATCACCGTTATGTATACTATATAATAAATAATAAGGAGTTATTTTTGGACAAAAATTTTAAATCATAACCGAATTAAACATTATTTCGTGAGTTTTGCGTGGGCAATAAAATCGTCAAAATCTGATTTATAGAACTCAAGATAGAGCCGAAATAAAATAAAACGAAACTCGGTAATTTTTTTATTTGTTTGAACTTTAATTTAATTCTTTTAACTATTTCAAAATAAAAAATATTTGTTAAATAAAAAATTCTTGTATTGCATGCCAAAATAAAATTTAAACATTGGTCGAGATTAAAGTAAATTTAAAATAAAACTAAATATAATCAGCTGAATTTAGTCGTGTATTGGATTTCGGATTGAAATAAAATAATAATTACTATTGATTCGGCTAAAAAATTATATTATTAAACTGGTAATTTGTCGATCGAATAATGACATCAGGCTAAAACAAAAGAAATTAACTATTTATTCAGGCTAAAAGTTTATAAAACTAAACCACAGTAAAATAAAATTAAAATCAAAATAAAATTCGGCCAATTAAAACAAATAATATACATTATTCAACTAACTTAAACAAAAGTATATATTTATCTGGTTTTGTACAAAATTAAAATCAAACTAGATATAATCAGTTGGATTTGATCAGTATACGGGTCTAGGATAATTTTTTTTAAAATAAAACTAAATGTGGTATGTAAACTATTGAACAAGGATAAAACTTATCGTTTAAATTAAAAAATAATTATGTTTCGTAAACACATATAAGAAAAACAATATAATTATATATTTCAATTATTAGTATTTTTTTAAAAAATTAAATACCTCTAAATAAAAAAAATTAAATTATATCCTTATTATTATATCATTATATCCTTAATATATAATAAGTACCGCTAAAACAATCTCAATCGTTGATATGATATAATTAAAAATAAACGGTTAAGATTGCATCTTATTAGAATAAGTATATTCCTAATACAATCATCTATAGAAAATGATTACATTTGTTATAATAATATTCAAACATCAATTACGATATAATATCCTAACATAATCCTAAATAAAATATGATTAGAAATTTAACATTCATAGATATGAAATAATTACATTATTCTACTACTATTTAAACAGCAACATATGATCCAATGATACATTAGTGGATAGAATATGATTAGATATTGTACTATATATAGTTATAATTCAATTTCTCATTCGTATATTTCCCAGTATATGCATATTTGTTCCAAAAATATTACAACAAACTTTAAAAAATAAAAACAATATTACAACAACGTCAGAAATAACAATATATAAACAATTTAAAAAATAAAAATAACGTAAATTACACGGACTTATAAAAATAAATTTTAAAAATATATTAGAGGACTTAAAAAATATATTTTTTTTTAAAAAAAACTGTGCATTACTATAAAGTTGTATATTACAATACATGAATACAATTAATATGTAAATCATACAGGAGGGTCAATTACGAATCGTCTAATCTCCCATTATCCCCAAAATTAAAAATGAACACAATTAAAATGTAAATCATATAGGATTATCATCAATTACTAAGTCTAATCTCCCATTATCCCCAAAATTAAACATGAACATGTAGCAAATAGTGAAAAAATAAGTCTATAATGAAAAATAAAAAATAATAATTTTTTCCAAGGACCCCGAACTCGAGTTGAAATATTAGTGCCCAACTTGAACTCAACTCGTTCGTTAACAAGCTCGAGTTTGAACAACTGAAATTGATCGGTAAGGTAATTGAGTTTGATTCGACTCGTTATTAAAAAATTCAAATTCAAACTCGATAAGCACCTTAGAGCTTAGACCCTTTGCCTGTGAGTGAGAGTACATATCACCTTGACAATATCAAGGTGACTCACATGATGTAAGTAATCTACTATTTCTAGTGAACACAACTGAAACCTGAAACGAACTACTCTGTTATAGCATTTTAGTTAATTTGAAAATATCAAACTTGAGAGAGATACATGGTTTAACCTTCCAGACAAACCCATCCAATGGGTACAGGCAACAACTAACATGTCATTATTATTTCCTAAAAATGAAAGAAATAATGTACAGGAGCATCACTAGATGGTGCAGGCTAAATTCTTATTATATAATGTACAGGTGAAGGCAACAAGGATCACGTTCGTCCCAACCTTGCCAAGCGCTGCTGGTGTTTTGCAGCAGCTGCCTTGTCAGCAGCTTCACGCTTGAGAGCCCTTTTAGCTCGTCGACCCATGGCAGCTGAATCTTTCATAGCCTCTTTGTTCTTAGGCTCACGAGAAGATGAACCACCACCTGAATCCTGAACATTCGGTCGATACACTGGCCTTGCTTCTTGCCTTCCTCCTCTAACAAATCCATTATCTCCCCACCTCCGATTGCCAATACGCAGACTAGATGAATTTCCCAAGTAAACTTCATTCAGATCATCCTCCTCATCCTCATAGGCATAGTAATCATCTACATCATCTTCTACCTCATCCCGGCATTCCACAACCATAGGCACAAACCAAGATGCTCGCAGAAGAAGACACACACTTTCCTCTAACATGTAGTCATGAATACTGTACAAGTAAGTCATGAGAATAATGAACACAAGTGAATACATAATAAGTAGACATATTTACATTTCATTACTGCAAGGCTTTATAATATT
The DNA here is from genome assembly GCF_009905375.1 of Apium graveolens. Lineage (NCBI taxonomy): Eukaryota > Viridiplantae > Streptophyta > Magnoliopsida > Apiales > Apiaceae > Apium > Apium graveolens. The sequence goes on along the minus strand of NC_133651.1, from coordinate 314,261,934 downwards.
TGACGGAAAGCTTATGTATATAATCACCGTACACTGGCTCATTTAGAGTTCTTAATTATTGATATTATTATATTGTGGGTTTCTGGTTAGGTCAATAGAAAAGATCGTATATACAGAACTCTGCTTCAAAGGCTTTATAAAACTAGCGATACTAGAGCTTCCAATTTGGATCCCAAATACTTAAGTGGTGATTGGAGGGACAATTCTGATAGAAGTATAACCAATCAAAATTTACATATAAGCATTTGGGATACGTTTTAGGATTTAACTGAATTCAGTGACCACATTGAAACTTAACCCGTACCTTTTAAGCCTCTTCCAAGTCAAAATAGCTACTGTAGTAGTTATTAATATATAATTTTTTGGGAATAGTCTGTCTATGGTTCCTAGTTTAGTACTTTCTCCTTTCCTATTTAAATGTCCTTTTGGACAAAGATTCAAAGATTCAGTCATATTGACTAGAATCTGACCTTAAAATTTTCTTATTAGGTAATAAATTTATATATATGTTAATCATTTCCAGGTCCTTAAAGTATCGACACATTGATATATATTTGTAAAATTGCAACAAAAATTTGCTCAAATTAAATAAGAACAAAAAACGTATACTCATTGTGGAGGATTCACATAATCAGATGCAACTAAAAGGATCATGATAGTAAGGATCAAGAAAAATTTTAAAAAAATTTCCCCGCCCCGCCCCCGAAAAATTCCCCGAATCCCTGACCCTAATGGGGCAGGGATCGGATCGGATCGGGATTGGCGGAGCGGGGTGGATGCCCATCCCTACATGATAGACATTTATTCTATAGCTTATTACCAAATTCAATCCCAATTCTTTTTCCTACATCAGACCAGTTTCATATGCTACACTAAAGTAAGAGAAATTGTGATCCATAAACATATATCTTTATAATAGAATACCTGCCATCAAGTGATCTGTGAAGATTGAGAAACTCGAATGGATGTTTACACTGCGGGCAGGTCGGATCGTCCTTGTACGTCGCCCAGCGAAGGATGCATGTCACACTATGACAACAGGACAAATATAAAACAAATCATTACAAAGGAAAACCACTTTAATAAGCAAAAAATATGATTCCGACCCTCCCAGAGACTATTGATTTCAAAAACAATACCGCTAATGCATCTACTAACAAAAACCCTTGTGGCAGTAGCATTACGTATAAAAAAAATTATTGCGCACTAGTGGTCAAGTGATCATTTGGATGCCACTTCACTAATATTTATAACTTATCCCTCAACTCATTTCGTAATAACAATCACTAACAGAAAAATAAATTAAAATATCAACTATTATGTTGCCTATTCAACAAGGAATCAAATGCTTGAAGTTTGACACTTGCGGGTTTTTGAATGCTAGATAAAATATTACATATGCATGCATTTACTCGCATATGCAAGATACTGGAGTTCCTAGTAATACTACATTCTGAAATAGAAGTCCGCGTGGTGACTTCTAGCAACAAACTCCACTTGTATATAGATATAACCAATTATATGAGAAGGTAGGGGATGTCGTTATACTCTTCACAAGACAAAAGACTACACACTTCCAACTTACTCTATATTCAACACAGAACATTTTACCGTTGCTAGGCTTTCCAGCAAACCCCGCCATGTTAAGTGTCGGTTAATAGCCTCATATTCTTCTCCAACTCACTATAATTCAAATTCATATCTTCTATCTGTTTGAGTGCCTTGGTACTACTCAAACAGATAATCTAACCAGGCGTCCATAAATACCAAGGCTGAATGCCTCAAAGACATATGCCAAAAAAACCTAAATCTTTTTCCAGACTCGTAATCACTAAATGAGTTTACTGAAGGCGCGGTTCTGTGATTTGAACTTAAATTTTCTTCCTTTTGTATTAGTTTTATCGTAACACTTTCCGGTGGGTTGTTATAAACATATATAGCCACTCAGGTTAACACCAAAAACTCCAAAGCAAAACTAAAAATGATGACAATGCAAGAAAATGATGAACTAAAAAGTAGACTGCCAAGACATTTTCATCTCACATGTACAATCCACAAATTTCATCACCAAATTTAGCCAGGAAAGCAAAAGCACAAAGCAAATCAATAGTACTCCATCATAATGCAAACACCCTTTGAATTTCAAAATAAATCGAACTCTAGTAGAAAATGTAGTAAAATAACTTGTTAAATCTGAATAAACAATAAAATAGTCGGTTTTCAACAAACTACTACATGCTACATTTTTTTGCAATGCATGTTTAACCACACATAAATTATACTCAAGCCTCTGTGAACACATTTATACATGTCCCCTTTCTAAAAAGATGCTTATTTTGAGGTGTTGGTAACTTGTTGACTTCAAAAAAATTCTTCCATAACATCACAAGAATTGCATCAAGGTGAGACCGGAAATGAGTCAAAAAGAGGGATTACTTATCCGTTTTGGGGCCTTAGTACTATATCTTACAAAACCAAAAACAAGTAACACGTAATAAAATAGCTAGCTCATACATTTTCTTTATACTTTTTCATAAACCCCCTCTACCTAAGTTTTTTTCCGTTTTCCTAGTAAATTAAACAAACTCAGATGTTAATGTGGACCATCTAATTTACCCTCACACAACTGCACAATTTCCCTTTTGGAATAAGTCTTACATAGCAAAACTAACCTCTCTTTAAGAGCTCAACATACATATACTACATGCTACAACATACGCTTTGTTATCCGAATCATCTAAACATACATCAGAATATAACATCGACAAACATATTTACGCATACACATTTCCTCCAAATGAATGACAAACACATATATAAACACAAATAAATAACAGATAAGGAGGTGGATACAAACCAGTAGGCATGCTCGCAACCTTTAACAAGGGCAGTTTCCTGCAACACAATCTGATTCAAACAAATTGCACACACCCCATGATGATCATTCTCCCCATTCACATTCACATTCACCCCTGACAACTTTTTCTGCAACAAACAAAAAAACAACACCAACCCAAGTCAAATCAAACCAAACCCATCAAGAAAACATACATACAAAACTAAAAAAATGAATCTTTTATGCAAATAAAAAACCACAACTCAAATCAAACCAAACCCATCAAGAAAACACACATACAAACCTAAAAAACTAATCTTTTTCTGCAAATTAAAAAAACCCAACTCAAATCAAACCAAACCCATCAAGAAAACACACATACAAACCTAAAAAACTAATCTTTTTCTGCAAATAAAAAAACCCAACTCAAATCAAACCAAACCCATCAAGAAAACACAATACAAATTCAAGAAAATCAAGAAAATGAAAGATAGGATTTTTAACCTCAACTTGAATTGACAAATCTTCAAAGGGGTGACCCATTTCTTGACCATGGATCTCAATCTCTGTAGACATGATGAGGAGAAGAGAGGAGGAGGAATGAACACAATCTAAAAAAACTAATAGCTTTCTATTACTATATAATTAAAAAAATGTTATAATATTATTAAATTTTTATATCTATCTATGTATGTATCATAATTGAAAAAAAGGATGAAGGGTTGAAGGAGAAAGATTCTACAAGAATAATTCTGATTCCCAGAAAAGGGGAAAATGAAGAAAAGGGAATTATGTGGACAACGTAATAAACATTATTTTATTAATTTTATTTACATGAAAAAACATTTGCATATTTTCGATATTTTTTAGTATGAGTTCCATTTTATTTGATGCCGTTCTGATTTATCCATACAGAAAAAAGAAAATAAATGAAGCTTTCCTTTCGGGGAAAAATCAAAATACATGATATTTGGGAATAAATGCCCAAAATACTGATCGGGGGAGTATTCGTCGAGAATACCCGTAAAATACGTATTTGAAAATTGTGTATTCGATTTTCTAAATCTTAATAAAGAATACAACATGCTTTTTAGTGTTTCATGCGTAGAGTTAAAAATTTAAACGTAAACATGCATGTGCGTATCTTTGTCAAAATTAAAATTTTAAAAGATAAATAGACATTTTCGGAATGTGTATTTCATGAGTATTTTGGCCGACACTCCAATTAAATCGGTATTTTGGACGGTTGAAAAGTGGTGTATTTTTGACATTTTTTCGCACATTTCATACAAATATATTAAATTAAGCACTTATTATAAAAATGACGGAATAGAATTATAAATTGGAATTCGTATAAATATGATCATTAAAAATTTATGTCAATTTAGTCATTATTATGTAATAATTTTAATACATATTTTTAAATTAATGATTAAATTGAGTAATTTTCAAAATCGGTAATTAATTGTTAGATATATTGGTGATGTCATGTATAATCTGATTTGTTTAGTTTCAGAACTTATTATCAGAATATCAGAACTTAACTGGAAATCAGAATTTACTGAAAACAGGAAGTTATCAGAACTTAAGGCGTCAGAACTTATATCAGGACTTAAGTGCGGATACACTTCAGGGATGAAAAACGGCTGATTTACAAGAGAGGATCTGGATTAAACAAGTAAAGATATGCATGAAGAATTGGACAGCTATAGGACTGCAGTAGATAATATCTGATTGATATATTTTAGGAAGAGATATATTTCATATCAATTAGAAGATATCTTGTAACTGTGTATTATATAAACACAGATTAGGGTTTACAGTATAAGTGTTATCATTCACGAGAATATTATTCATTGTAACCCTAGCAGCTCTTAGTGATATTATACATCACTGAGAGAGTAGATTAAAACTACTATAACGGAGTTTGATTTATTAAATAAACTTGGTTTCTACTTGTGTTCATAATCGAATTGATTGTAGATACTATACAACCCCCTTCTATAGTATCATTGAGGCCTATCAAGTTGTATTAGAGCCGATCTGTTAAGCTTGCAAACAGTTAAGATCCAAACAAACAATCAATCATGTCTGATCAAGCAAAAATACCAGACCCTCAAGAACCTGCAAAGGTTCAACCCATTCAAAATACCAGTAGATATGAAACCATCAGGGTCCCTATGCTCAAGGTGTCTGAGTACCCTGTATGGAGTGTGAAAATGGCCATGTTTCTGGAAGTTACAGATCCATAATATTTAGACAGAATTTATGATGGTCCACACAAGCCCACAAAGCTTTCTGTTGCAGTTGGGAATGAGCCACATAGGATGATTCCCAAAGAAAAGAGAGAATTCACCACTGAAGACATCTCTTCACTAGGCAAGGATGCAAAAGTAAGACATTTGCTTCATAGTGCACTTGACAATGTCATGTCAAACAGAGTGATTGGATGCAAGACTGCAAAAGAAATATGGGATGCATTGGAACTGAGATGTCAAGGAACCAATGCCATCTAAAAGAACAGGAAGACAATACTCACACAGGAGTATGAGCACTTTGACTCAAAATCTGATGAGTCACTAACTGATACATATGACAGATTCACAAAGCTGTTGAATGATCTGTCAGTAGTGGATAAGGAATATGATCTAGAAGATTCAAATCTGAAATTCCTACTAGCTCTTCTTGAAAAGTGGGATTTGAAAGCTACTACAATAAGAGACAACTATGAACTTGCTGATATGTCTCTTGATGACTCAAGACTCATGAACTTGAGATGGAGAAAAGAAAGAAGAGTCGTGGAGGGAAGTCTAAGACAGTTGCTTTAAAGGCTGAAGAAAATCCAATTGTCTCTAGGAAGGCAAAAGGAAAGGCTCTCATCATACAGTCTGATTCAGAGTCATCAGATTCTGATGATGATGATTCAGAACCTGAAAATTTATCTGAAGTGGATGTTGATGCAGAGATGATGCAACTGTGTGCTCTTATGGTGAAGGGTATCACAAAGATAGCCTACAAGAAATTCAGAAAGGGTAAGAAGTTTTCCAGGAAAGGTGGAAGTTCTGACAAGAAAGGGTTCAGAAAGACTGAAGGCAAAGGAGGAAAGTCTGACAGAGAAGACAATTCAAATGTCAAATGCTACAATTATGGTGAAAGAGACCACATCTCTCCTTATTGTAAGAAAGGAAACGGTGATAAAGGCCATGCACTTATCACAAAGAAGAAAAACTGGGCAGACACTTCAGAATCTGAAGAAGAGGTGAACTATGCCTTAATCGCAAATGCTGATAGCAGTTCTGATGCTGCTAAACTAGAGGTACCTCTATCAACTCTTGCTTTTGATACAGAAGATATTACTGAGTTGAGATTATTTCTGAAAAATATTTATATTAGCTATAGAGATCAGACTTTAGAGAATGAAAGATTAAAATTTGAAAATCTAAAGTACAAAAACAGAAATAACTATCTTGAAGAAGAGTTAGTCAATATGAACACTATTCAGACAAAGAGAGATAATGCTGTGTATGTTAAGAATGAATTACTTAAACAGAATGATTATCTAAAAACTGAATTAGAAAAAGAAAGAGAAATCATCAGGACTTGGACTAACTCAGGCAAAACAGCTCAGAATATTCTAAGTAGTGGAAACTGGAAAGAGGGGTTAGGATATAAAGATGGTAAAAGTGAGAAAGGGACTTCGCCAATTAAGCCAAAGGTAAATCCTGTTAAGTTTGTTGCAAAAACTGTTTTGTCTGATTCTGAAGAGATGAAAGACTCTAAAACAGAAGTCAAAGAAAAGTCAACTTCTGACAAATTAAAACAGGATAAACCACCTTTTGTAAACTTGGCTTAATGACAAAGAAGCAGCTTAAGTATAAAGGTAAAAGAGATTAAAAATGTGAACAAGGTAAAGAAAGCTAGGAAAAATAGGAATGGAAAGGAAGGTGTGAATAAAAGTAATAATTATATGCCTGTTCCTAAAGCTCCTAGAAAGAAATGCTATAATTGTGGAAACTCTAACCATCTTGCTTCTTTTTGCAGGAAAAATAAAGATATAAACTCTTTACCTCCTAAATCAGGAGTTAAGAGTCAGTCTGTTAGGTTTAAACCACAAAATTCTTGTTTTCATTGTGGAAGTTTATGGCATTCTATTTATAATTGTAAGGAATATCATAGTTTGTACTATGATTATTATGAAATAAAACCTTCTTTAAATAAAGTTAGTGTAATTCCTTCTAGTGTAAATTCTGATGCAAAGTCTGATATAAAGTCTGATAAAAAGCATGTTAGCATAAACTCTGAAACTAAATCCGCTGCAAATGCTAACAAACTTAACAAGGTCAAAGGATCCAAGCAAGTCTGGGTCCTTAAAACTAATCAATAGTGGTCTTTGTGATTGCAGGGCAACAGGAAAAACATCTTGGTTCTGGACAGTGGATGTTCAGGACATATGACTGGAAATAAAGCCCTGCTATCAGAATTTGTGGAGAAAGCTGGCCCAGGAGTTTCTTATGTAGATGTAAACATGGGAAAGACTCTAGGATATGACAATATAAATCTTGGGAATGTCATAATTGAAACAGTAGCTCTTGTCTCAGGACTTAAACACAATATGCTAAGTGTGAGTCAAATCTGTGACATAGGTTATCATGTGGATTTCTTTGAAGAACACTGTGAAGTTGTAAGTAATTCTACAGGCAAAGTGGTTCTGAAAGGTTACATATATGGTAACATATATGAAGCCAGACTTTCAACAAATTCTGATGATTCTGCAACCTGTCTGTTAAGCAGAGCATCAATTGAAGAAAGCTGAAATTGGCACAAGAGACTCTCTCATTTAAATTTTAACAACATAAATGAGCTAGTAAAGAAAGATCTTGTGAGAGGACATCCAAAATAAATATTTGCTCCTGATGGTCTTTGTGACTCATGTCAAAAGGCAAAATAAAGAAAATCTTCATTCAAGAGCAAAACTAAATCCTCATTTCTTGAGCCTTATCACTTACGGCATGTTGATCTATTTGGTCCAGTCAATGTCATGTCTATTGCAAAGAAGAAATATGCTATGGTTATAGTGGACGAGTTCACAAGATACACTTGGGTGTATTTCTTGCACAAGAAGAATGAAACTGCATCTACTCTAACTGATCATGTCAGACAACTGGATAAGTTAGTCAAAGATTCTGTTAAAATAATAAGAAGTGATAATGGCACTGAGTTTAAGAATTCAATCATGGAAGAGTTCTGCAAAGAGCATGAAATAAAGCAGGAATTTTCTGTACCTGGAACTCCACAGCAGAATGGAGTTGTAGAAAGAAAGAACATGACTCTTATTGAAGCTGCAAGAACTATGCTTGATGAAGCAAAGCTACCAACCTATTTTTGGGCTGAAGCTGTGCAGACTGCTTGTTTTACACAGAATGTTACACTCATAAACAAGCATGGAAAAACACCATATGAGATGGTGAAGAAAAAGAAGCCAAATCTGAAATACTTTCATGTATTTGGATGCAAGTGTTTTGTTCTTAAGATTCATCCTGAACAGCTGTCAAAATTTGATCTAAAAGCTGATGAAGGAATTTTTGTTGGATATCCACTTTCCACAAAAGCCTTCAGAGTCTACAATTTAAGAACAAGGGTTGTCATGGAATCTATCAATGTATCTTTTGATGATAAAAAGATTACTGGACTTGAAGATTTCAATGATCATGATCAGCTGAGATTTGAAAATGAAGATGTTAATTCTGATTCTGTAAATTCTGATGACCTAAATCCTGATCCTGTAAGTTCTGACGGGTTAAATTATGATATCATTGAAACTGTGGTAACTGCTCCAAATGAAAATGCACATGTTCAGGGGGAGCAAGCTGATGATCATACCACACCTCAAGACTCTCAAGAAGCATCAGAACCAGTCACTAGCTCTTCAAGTTCTGATTCATCAAGTTCCGATGAGCCAAATTATGATAATTTTGGAAACTCTAATTCTTCAATTCCTGAAGGATCCAACTCAAATTCTGGAATCTCAGAGAGCATAACTTCAGGGGGAGCATCAGAAAATGCTGACATTTTCACTAAACCTTTGGATGAAGCTACTTTCACTAGACTTTTAGGTGAAATTGGAATGTTAAATTCTTCATCCTAAGGCAAGAACTCAACTAGTATGTTACAGCAGAGTAATCTCCAGTAAATCAAAATTAATTTGATTTAATTGGAAATTAACTGAAATGTGAATAATAAATATTTCAGAAATCTCTGCATATTTATTTTTCAAATTAAAATTAACTTGGAATTTTTCAAATTCTAAGTAAACTGCTTAATTGTTAATTTACATCTTTAATATGTAAAATTAACACAAGGCAAAACTGCAATAATCAAAAGTATATAGAGAACTGAGTTCTCGATAAGTCTAAGTGACTTCTCGACAAGTCATTTTAGGACTTCTCGAGTGAGTTCTCGACAAGTCAATTTACTGACTTCTCGATAGGCTTAAAAATGACTTATCGATAAGTCCTTGTAGAGTTCTCTAGTAGTTTTAATTCACAGAGTTCTCTACAAGTACAATTTTTGACTTATCAATAACTTAGAACTGAAATAATTTAATTTAATAAATTATTTTGGTAAAATACTTTTGGAAAATTTATTCTAATTAATTATTGAATTTATTCAAATAAAAGTTGGAATTAATTCAGTCTATTTTTGGACAAACTGGGTATTTATTTGACATCTCGATAAGTCAATTTTTAGTTCTCTATAAGAGTAATTTAAAAGGACTTCTCGATATCTATTTCATTTTTTAAAATGACTTCTCTATAGACAAACTCCAAACGTCTATTTTTGAGTTCTCGACAAGTCATTTACTTTTACTATAAATACCCAGACTTCTCGATACATATTTTAACTTGAAATTTTCAAAATTCCAAGTAAACTATATATTTATTAATTCATATCCTAAATATATGAAGTTAATAAATAACAGATCAAAAGAAGCAAAAAGTATGAAAAACTGAATTCTTGGTAAGTATAACTGACTTCTCGATAAGCCATTTTGTGACTTCTTGATTAAGTTCTCGATAAGTCAATTTTTGGACTTCTCAAATGAACTTCTCGAGCAGTCATCATGACTTCTCGAATGAGTTCTCGAGTAAGCCAATAATGGACTTCTCAAATGAACTTCTCGAAGAGACAACTGATGACTTCTCGATAAGTCACTATAGAGTTCTCGAATGAGTAGTTTGAATTCTCTATAAGCTCTATTTATACTTATCTATTTAACTGGAATAATTTAATTCATAAATTATGTTCAGCAAAATACTTTTGACATAAAATTTGTTCTAATTTTTTATTGATTAAAATTCAGAATTTATCAGTCCTATTTGGACAAACTGAGTATTAATAAGACATTTCGATCGACTTATTTTACTTCTCTAATCAAGAACTTGTAATAACTTCTCGAATATGCGAATATTGTTCGAAATGACTTCTCGAATAAATCCCAATGCATATTTCAGATTTGTCATTAAGTCATTTACTTTTTCTATAAATACTAAGACTTATTGACACATTTACGTGCTTACGTGCATATTTTTGATTAAATGTGGAACATGTTAGTCTAATGTAAGTAGACTAGTATATTATATGTTATGTTTTGAGAATACTGATAATGGTTGAATTTATTTGACTATGTGCTAATTATGTGTTTTGAATTTATTCAAAATAAATCTTTCTCGGTATTTGATTTAATTAGTGAGCTAGTGGAATATCTTTTGGTGCTAGGAAGGGTTACTTTTTGTGTAAGTGTTCTTGTGTACTTGCATGGGGAATAGTTAATCTCTAAAGTTAAGTCACTTTTAACTGCCTAGATACGCGTAAAGTGTGTTTGTGTGATTAAAACACTTGTTAACCGGGCAACTCAAGTGTCTTTTCGGTTTCTTTTCTCCTTATATAAATTCAAATCCTTCTCTATTCAATATTCATCACTACTTTTTCTCTCATCAAACATCCTAACTCCAAACCCTCATATTGTTCAAATCTCTCAAATGGCTGCTCTTGTATTCTTCAAGATAAACAATGGCGTCTATCAACCAGCCATTCATTTGGCTAATAACAGGGTCTACTATGACCCTGTTGGGCTTCGTGTCCGCATTAGAGGGATAGTCTGCATTCCTTCTGATGTTCCCATTAAAGTTTTTGAAGAACTTTCTTGGGATGATCAAATAATTTTTTTGTTTTTCGAGGGTGAAGTCTCGCTCGAACAGGAGAGACGTGACATAGAGGCTGAGCAGGAACGCCTTGCTGCTCTGGAGCTGTAAGAGAGAATCATTTCTCTTGCACGCTCCATGTCTGGAGCGTACCAACGCAGGGCGGGGAGGATTGAAGTAGAGAAGAAGCAGAAACTAGAGTAGTTAGGATTAGGGTTTAATTGTTGGAATCTAAATCATCCTGTACTCTGTTTCTATATTAATGAAAATCTTTCATCTTCTCTATTTCAAAGCTGTTTGTGCCTTGTTTCCTATGTGTTTATAATTTAACTGATTATCATCTTTCGTGTAATACTACATGCAACTGAAAATCTTACACTGCATATGTCAAACTAAACATCATAAAGTTATATATGTTCAATACAGTACATGTTAAACACAATTTCTTCAAGACAATAACAGCAAACTCAGACAAATCACTCGAAGCAGGGATAACACATTTGGTTTCAATTAATGCATCAGACATATCAATGGATAAGTAAAGTTGGATGTTACACAAAATAATTCTTGATTTTGGTTTAAATTCCTTAACTTTTGTATCTAAACATCTTTGAAAATCAATTTTTTGCAAAATTCTCTGAATTTTCCTATAATTGCAAAAAACTTGTTAATTACAAGTTTTTTGAGATCTATGGATTACTCAACATGCATTTGTGCAAAGCTGCAGATAATACATCTTTCACAACCAAACTGCAGTTTACCCAAGCACAGCAACACAAACACAAACTCAAACACAAACCCACTCAGGTGACTCTTGAAAGGAACCTGTTTTACAAATGGATAGAAACCTCACAAAATGTTCTTCCTTTGTTTTGTTCTTTGAGAAGAGAAGGATGTAATAAGCTAAGATCTTCATGCTTATCTAAAACCTACAGAATTCATGAAGGGGATACTTGTGCTTACTAAAACAGAACCGCTACATGACTAGAACAACCCTTCTTGTCCAAGATGCTTACAACGGCTATTCTGATTCATCTCCAAAGAGAGTACCAGAACTTCATCTAATATTGGTCTTCACAGAAGCTCATCAACCTTGCTATGTTAGACTTAAGGAAGATTTGCTAAGGAAAACTATCAGAAGTTCCTACAACAGCAAAGCTAAAAGAGAGTAAAAGAGATTACTCTTGGACATGCAGATGAGACTATCAAAAGATTTTCACTTCCTAGATTATGCACACAAGAACCTATGTCTTAATGGGGCATAGCAGCACCATCATTTCCTGATTCATGTTCCACAAGAACCTATACTTCACATAGTATAGAAGACAAGGAAGAATCTCTTGATAAACATGACACAACTGTACAACAAATAGTGTTAACAGAAGCTCAGAATTCAGACAGTGGAGTAGAGTACACAAGAACCTGGATGTCAAAGTAATACAACAACTCTTGAATCTCCAGACACACAAGATCCATTACCTCAAAATGGTGATGAAGGCAGAATCACTGAGAACACTGTGAGAACAGTTGAAACTGATGAAAGATGCAGCTGCATATTAATATTAAATCAATCAACTGATTCTTCAGAATCCCACAAGGTATGAAATGCATACTCACTCTTCTGATGAAATGAGTATGATTAGACCTATATGGATCACCCTTAATCATATGATCACAGACAACTCTTCTCAACCATCTCTTATTTCTGTAGGTCAAACAACATTTGATCCTTTCATGTGAGGATGAGAGAAAAGATTGAGAGAAAAATAGAAAATAATAGAGGCAAGATCCTTCCTGGAAAAAGGAGAGGTAGATGAGTGTCTGAATTTAGTAATCCTTATGAGGAAACTCTGACTCTTAAAAGTCATGAGACTAGTGCAGTGAGAAGTAGTGAGACTACTTATTAAAAGAACAGAGAGTTTTGGACTTTTATTACTGAAAGACTTTTTCTGCAGGTCTAAGTAAAGTCTCCTATTCTACCTGTTGAATTCATCACTACAGAAATCACTGAAGCTTGAAGCTGTAGATATTGTTCTAAATGGACAATGACAAAAGCTTGAATAACGTGCATCTAGCTGAATCTTTCCACCTAGAGATCATGTCAAAAAGGGGGAGAATATATCTAAATGCAAAAAAATTGTTGGATGTTGCCAGACAATAATACTCTCTTCTTGATAGGGGGAGAGAAGAGTAAATCTAAATGCACTGGTGGTACAAACTTTACAAGGGAAAATCGAGTAAATCTCCATGCAATGTTGATGCAGATAATATTAAAGACATGTATAGAAGTAAAGTTTGTTATACTCGCAGAAGAAGACAAAATGGGGAGATTGACTTCTGCATTTATTTAGAGTTTTGACATCATCAATCAAAACTTGTGCATAATTTCATAATGCACAAGTTGGGGGAGATTGTAATATATAAGTGATGATGTCAAAGATTACTGAAGGTGACAACATCATTAGTGTTCCTGATCAAAGTGTGAAGCAAGGCTAAATGGACATCTGATCTAAGGAGAATAATGAACTGTTATATTTCATAATCTGTTAATCTTGGGGTTAGTCTTGTTAACAGGCATGAATTTGTGTTAAGCAATCTTCTCACAAATTGGGGGAAATTATTGTATAAGACATACATGTACCTTAACAATACTAAGACAATTTGTCAACCCTAAGTAAGTTGTATTGTTGTCTAAATTTGTATTTTGTACTTGTAACACTTATAATCTGTAAAAATGTCAAAGGAGCAGACTGGAGTTTTTTTCCTGAAATAGTATCAAGCCTAAGGATTCTATCTGGAAGAAGATCAAGGTGAGCATGCCTCAGAAGAATTTTGAAGAAGTTTGGAGTTGAATAAATCTGTTTGGTTAAAAATACTTTAAGTCAAGATCTCTACAAGTCACAGATTTAGTGCTATAGAGAAGTTATTCGAGAACTCCAAATGACTTATCGAGAAGTCAGGAAAGTTACTAGAGAACTCAGAGAGATATCGATAAGTCAATAAGACATGAAGGTTGGAGATATCGAGAAGTCATTTCTCCACTAGAGAACTCAGAGTTATCGACAAATCTACATTTATTAGAGAACTCTGAGTTATCGATAAGTCAAAGTTTACTAGAGAACTCAGAGATATCGATAAGTCAAAATTCACTAGAGAACTCTAAGTTGTCGACAAGTCAAAGTGAAGACATGATGCTGAGAGATCTCGACAAGCCAAAGTTTCATTCGAGAACTCAGAGACCTCTATAAGTCAAATTCACTAGAGCATTAGAGATCTCGATTAGTCATTATACTTATCGAGATGTCAAGATCTCCAATAAGATCTCTATATGCCTAATTGGAGATCTCGAGTGAAATTCTCAAAGTACAAAATCACAGACCAGTTCAATATTCAAGATAAATAATCAACAAACAATCCAACCAGCTGGATTGACAAGTCTACACAAAGCAGCTTGAAGAATGTGCAAGATCAATGGTGAAGATTAACTGATAGAGGAAGATCAAGAAAATCATAGGGTGCTAAAGATATGCTAATCAGGAAATGGAAGAGTTACTTTTCTGTAAATAGAAATGACAAGTAACAGTTTAAAAAAGCTAATAGCATGTCTTATTGTATATTGTGTAAACCAGCAGTTAATTGAATTATAAAGTTAACGCTGGTCCTTCAGTCAGAAGTAATAATTTAGAAAGAAATCTAGTAACTCTCTCAAGAAGAAGCTAAGCTCTTTAAACAAAGAGCCTAGAAATTTTGTAGCAAAATATTCTTGATTTTTAATATAAAAATTAAGTGAGTTTTAAAAAGATTGTGTTCTTGTTTATTGCATGTTTATTTACTGCATTAACACATCGTCTCTACAAGATTAAATTTACTTTGTTCAACCAAAAATATTCAAGAAAAGCTCAAAACAGTAAAACACATTCACCCCCCCCCTTGTGTGTTATTCATTACCTAACAATGTACATCCCACATGCTTCAAGATTATTCCACAATCTAACTATACATTATTATTCTAGAATATACATATTTATATAGGAAATCTCTAAAAAGCTCCCAAGCCTTGAAGGTTCCACCAAGCTCCACCGAGTTCCGCCATCTTCTAGATTCTTCTTGAATCTTCAAGTGCCTTCTAAAGATTTCAAAAATATTCTGTTATATTCTAGAGTTAGGCGCGCCCGATGCTCCAGTGACATGTTGTCCGAAGCGCGGTTTACTCCTTTCTCGCCGACGATATGACCCATTTCCTTTATTGACCCGATGAAATACCCATGATGATTTTATGCTATAATAGTATAATTTGCTTTAGTCAGGATGATGAATATCTGCCTAGCTTTGGTAGATTTCCCCCAACGCGTGTGTATCATTTTGTCTTATTTCAAGGTCATTGTACCCATGAACGAGTTATCTCTATATAGGTTTTGAAAAAAGTACCATGAATAACATATATACAAAAGCAATACCGTGTATTACATAAAGCCAAGTACCTTATCAACTAAAGTACAATATCAACTAACCGACTATGAAATTTTTAAATATTTTGACTTGCAATGCACGACTTTTTGATTTAAAAAATGTCTATTAATTTGAAATATTTTAAAAAAATCAAATTTAAATTTCAAACAAATAGAAAAATTACCGAGTTTTGTTTGATTTTATTTCGGCTCTATCTTAAGTTCTACAAATGAAATGGGTCATATCTTCGGCGAGGAAGGAGTAAAATCAGATTTTGACGATTTTACAGCTCACAAAAAACTCACGAAGTAATATTTAATGTTCTGATGGTTTAAAAATTTTGTCCAACGAACGTTATCCAGAAATTGAAGAAAAAAACTTATAGATTTTGCATTATTATTCTATTTAGTTTAGGATGACTACTTATTTTTGGTTTAAATCATTGAAAAGGTAGGATACTCTATTCTATTTAGAATACCGACTCATCATTGGTTATAGTATATTTTTTTAGTTTATATCCAACGGCTATGATAAATTTCTTTAAAAATCTAACGGTCCTTATCATTATCCAGAAATTGAAGAAAAAAAGATAATTATGAATTTCACATTATTATTCTTTTCAGTTTAGGATGCCTACTTCTTTTTGGTTTAAATTATTTAAAATGTAGGATATTTTGTTCAATTTAGAATAATTACTTATAGTTGGTTATAGGATATTTCTTTATTTTAAATCCAGTGGTTATGATCAATTTCTTTAAAGATCTAACGGTCTTTATTAAATTTGTAGTATATGGACCGTAACTACCAAAAATTTGGATAAGATCCCGCTTATGCAAGTTACATAATAATGATATAATGTATTCAATATGTTTTGAATCTTTTTCGATGGTAGAATGCAAGGACATTGTCATGCATGATGAAGGTTCGAATCATTCATACAACATTAATTTTCTTGACAAATTACATGCATGCAAGATATTTGTGGCCCATACCTTTGCGCATAGGGGAAATGCATGAAGTACAGCTATATGCCTGGTGCAAATGCATGTGTTTAATTGCGCATGGTCCCACAATAATAAAAGTGCGTAATCTGTGTAATGTGTGATCTTATACCTGTCATTAAAAATTGTTTATTCACATCATTGTGGAATATTACAAGCACTCCTTCTTATCGGGTCGACTTCCTCATCGAGCTCACAAACACATATATGGAATTCGGGCAGTGTTATTGTAGTTCCGGCCGGGTAGAGCTCTAATACCATTTTATAATATTCAATCGCACAACCGAATGCATACTGAACCAAACAAGCCACCACATATTAATATGAAAAAGTTAGTGATTTAGTGCATATTAGTTTTGAGTTGTATCTATAAAGGCCTCAAATACTCCTATTCTTATTAATGTGGGATCTTACAACATGTCTTTAATCTTGGAGAGGAACAGAGATGAGTGACAATCAATTATAATTTTAGTAATAAAGTGAACGCATATACTATTGAGAGATGTCATAAGATTTTTATTTCATCTCTAAATCTTCTGTGCATTTGTGTTCAAATTTGTTCCCTTTGCGCGGTTAAAATTCGATACTTGCAGATTTATCACGGCATATTTGAATAATTGATCATAACTACGATTTTATACAATATACATCTATAAACCAAGATATAAGAAATCTTACAGATCTATAATACCATATATAAAAAAAGCTCTCTGAAGTAGAGTAAATAAAATTTAATATACAGGTAGAAAATGTGTCAGTTCAAATTTTTTTAAAATAAGTGACTGATGACTTCAAATGAATAAGTGACTTAAAAGTGATAAGTTGAAAATACTTATAAGTTATATAAATGTTTTTAGAGTTGTACTTATAAGTCACAATTTTTTTTATCAAAATGAACTATAAATAAATAAATTTTTAAATATAAATTATCATATTTCATGAATTTAAATTAGTATTAACATTTAAAACATACATTTTAAAACTAAAGTTAGTAAAAAAACATAAAATTAAAATAAGTTTAGTAAATACACGTCGTTACCAACATTCAACTTATCAGGTTATGAGTTATAAATTCGACTTATAAGTTGGGTCGACAAACACTCATCGATAAATTATTGCGGGCTTATAAACTATAAGTAACTTATAAGTTGGGAAACAAACAAGTCTATTAAAATCCATTAACAACCATTAATAGATTGCTAAAAATCACTTGTTGTTACCACTATTTTGGAAACATATAAACGAATATTATACAAATATATGTTCAAGAATATAGTGGGTGAATCTAGTCTAATGTACGACTAACTACCAAGTAGTTGAGATTTGTAATCTGAAGTTTTTAATATAATGTGTCATGTATGTGTATGTGTGAAATAAATGCGTTATAGAAATTGTAGTATAAAATTTATATATCGTTTCTTTGACACATGATGATCCAAAACTAAATAAAGTTTGATAACTGATAACAAACTTAAAATGCTACATCTTTGATAATTTTGAGCCATATTTATTTTCATATATGGTCATAATAAATTAAACTCTTATACAAATAATTCCTAAAAAAATAATTTTTATTCAAATTGTGGGTGAAGAATATTTAGCCTCATAATAAGTTGGTACATTTTATGTGATGTGATTATATGTGGTAATTTATTTATCTTAATGTATAAGAATATCATTTTAGGGTTTAATTCACTGAATTACTCTTAAATAAAGTACTAACGAGAGTACTATATGCCCTACATCATAAATTATTTATATATTTAAACTTAAACATATTGTCGAACATTGTAAGACATAAACTACTTTAACAGTAGTCAATGTAAAAGTATTTAATTAAATTTTTGCCATTAATTCAAGTCGATAACGTTTTTATCTTAACTTATGTTGTCATCTTTATATTGAATTTATGATATGCGAAATCAATAAAAGTAATCATAATTTCACATTGTCAACCATATAAGTTCCTCAATAACTTTACTTATTCAAAAATTATTTAGAAATCATAAAATTACATGACCGGTATTAAATCTTACAATACTTCGGTCTCTAAGATCCATAATTTTGGCATCAATAATTTCATTTGTATCTTTAATGTCCATGTTGAACATTTCTGGCACCATACTTTTGAAAGTGATCGTAACTATTGGATATGAAGACTGGCGGTGCAGTATTGAATACTTTATTGAAATAATTTCGGTTTTGTGCTGGAAACATCTTTGGTGAAATGTCAAACTTTTTTTGGATATGCTTTTGGGTCTGGGTTTCTAAAATTTGTGGTGAAATATCAAAATCTTTTTTTATCTGATTTTTGGTTTGGGTTTCTAAAATTTGGGTTGAAATGTCAAAATCTCTTTGGATATGATTTTGGGTGTGAGTTTTTTGGATATGTGACGTAAATTCAAATTGTTTAGGGGAATGAGATTGAGATGTTGGATTTTGCGGATATAAATCTTTAATTTCCTTGGACATCGGCTTTCCATTCATCTCCCATATCCAGTAGTCTTGAGGTTCTTTTCTTGCAGAAGCAAGGCCTAGAAACTAATCCATCAAACAAGAAAGAACAAAACAAATTCTATATCATTAGTTATCCAAAAAATGAAATTTATAATTTATAATGAAATAAATATACATGAGATGAATGTAAACATATAAAGTATAACCTCCCAGACTTAAAATACTTACTGCAAAAAGCATAATTAAAACATAAAAAAATACGGGGAACTTCATTCTTCTATACCGAACTCCTAAGGATGATGTATAAGATTTTATTGTGCTCAACTCTACAACTCTTGGCTAGTTTTATAGGGAAGAAGTAATTTAATGCTACTTTTCAAGCAATACTGGAAATAGAACAAACTGTAATGCTACTTACCAACTCCCACACTAAGAAATAATTAATATCATCTAACACATGTTTTCATTTAATGTTTTACTCTCATAAGTACACAATCTTTTTTCTTCATGATAATAGTCTTACTTAATACTCTCTCTGTTTTTTACATGACGCTTTAACTTTTGCACACATTTCGGTATATTTTAACCGGGTAGTTAAAACAAAATTTGTAAAAAAAAATTAGGAACAAAAATAGACAATAAATATTTTAATTCACAAAAAGAAAATTTTAATTTTTTTTATTTCTAACTAGCCGGTCAAAACACATTGAAATATGTGCAAAAGTAAAATCGTCATATAGAAAAACAGAGGGAGTTTTACTTTCCAACATCCACACCAAACCAAAATAAATGATGTAGAACCGTTTTCTTGAGAAAACACTTAAAATAGTATATGACACCATAACTAAATTACTCTTCCACATGATTCAAGTTATAATTTTTAACACAATTCAAATCAAATATGTTGAAAACTATGTTATAAGACAAAATTATCGGTAATAAGTAATTTAATGCTACTTTCCAACCAATACTGGAAAGAGAACAATCTGTAATGCTACTTACCAACTCCCAAGCCAAGATATAATTGATATCATCTAACACATGTTATCATATAATGTATTATTCTCATAATTACACAATCTTTTTCTTTTTGATAATAGTCTTATTTTACCCCCTCCATTTTTTTATATGATGCTTTAACTTTTGCGCACATTTTAATGTATTTTGACCTGTTAGTTAGAAATATTATTTGTAAAAAAAAACTGGGAACAAAAATAGACAACAAATATTTTAATTCACAAAATAAAAATTTCAAAAATTTTATCTCTAACCAGCCAGTCAAAACACATTGAAATGTGTGCAAAAATCAAAGCCTCATATAAAAAAATAGAGGGGGTCCAACTTCCACACCAAACCAAAATAAATGATATAGAACCATTTTCTTAAAAAATATAAAATAGTATATGACACCATAACTACATTACTCTACCATACGATTCAAGTTATAATTTTTAACACAATTCAAATTAAATATGTTGAAAATTATGTTATAAGACAAAATTATCGAAACATATGCCTTAAATTATGAAATACTAGAATTATTCATAAATATTATATTATAAATTCTAAGATATCAAAAATTTTGGCCGCTTGCAATGTAGATAGCTAAGCTTTACAAGTTTTTATTTAAAAAAAACAGATTCTAAATTTAAAATAAATTTCTATATTAATGAATTTTTTAAATATGCAATTATATCTCCATTTAGGATTAAAATACTATTAGGATTTCAATATTTTTAGAATATAACTAAACTTATAATCACATATTTCTTTTATTTGCTAAATTTTTATTACGATACTATTAGAATTTTAAAATTATGATGACCGAGAACTATAAGAAAGAAAAGAAGAAAGATAAATATAAAAGATAAAATAAGGGTAATAGAAGCATGATATAATATTTACATCATAAACGAACTAAGATAATTTTTATTGGTTAGTTATAAGCATGGTATATCAAAGAATAATGATGGTTAGATAAAAAAATATATAAATTAAAATTTTAGATGTAATACAAGAAATACTGAATATTCTACTGTCTAAAATGATGTTAAAGATTTAAGTTTCGAATCAAATCAACAACATATTATTATTTTATATTTATGTTTTACTTTTATAGACCTAAACAAGGGTATATAAAATTTAGTCAATCTTATATTTTTATATCTTCAAAAATTAATTTTTATAATAAAAGTATATATTGAAATACAAATAAAAAAATAACACCCAAAATCATGATAATAAAATAACAAATATTAAAAGTAGTTTGTGTGTCGCTCGTTAGTATGATATATTTATACAAAGATAAGGTTCAAGCAGAGCAGCACCTTTCATCAACCTACTCAGCATACATGATTGCAAATGCCTCAATATCACTAAAATCCATTTATCTTTAAAATTATTTCTATATGTAATCAAGGGCGCATTGTTAACTTTCCAGTAGCAGTCACTGGAAAAATTGCATAGAATGTTTGTTAACTTAAACTGATGTGTTTCTTCAAAAATTAATATACCATAAAATCCTCATGGGTATTTTATCAGGTCTTCAAGGAAATGGGTCGGATCATCGTCAAAGAAGAAGAAGGACGAGTTCCGGAGAATGTACCTCCGGAGCCTCGGGAGCCCCGGGCGCGCCCAATACGGGGCTATCCCGGTATGAGGGCCGTTTACGATGACTATTAACGATGAGAAATTATGATGATAATTGATGAAGTTCTTCAAGAAGGTTTATGACGGTCATTACATCGGAAGCTCGCAACAATCATAGTAAAGGAGGCGTGCGACGACCACTATGACGAGCATGTTACGATGGCTGGTACGACGAGAATGCTACGATGACCGCTATACTAAAAGATGATGACGAAAAATAAGTATTGAAGAAGAACTCCGGCTCATCTCTAAGCACTCAGCGAGAAAGCTCATGTGAAGGGAACTTGCTCTCCCCATCGGAAGCAATGATGTGACTCATCCCATGGCTCTCATTCTGAAGTTCGAAACATCATCCTCAGACTAATCTTCCAGTAAAGACCGGTTACTCTGAAGATATACTCCACTTGTAGATGCATCAAAATGTCTCCCAACACCTCAAAAAGAACATCAAACGTCGATGCCTCATGCTCAATAGATATGATAATGTCTTCTCGCTCAATCCGCTCTAATAAAGTCTCAGAGAGATGGAAAAATGAAGATGATAAAGGAGATGGTGACCGAATAGCGGTGGTGAAAATCACCAACTTACGGTTTAATTCAGCAAACACATGGAATGGAGTAGTATTGGAAATTGTCTATGTCAGAAATCAGGATCTACTATGGAGTCAGGATCTAACAAGGCGTCAGGATGTGAAGCCAGTCAGGTTTTGTCTAACAGTCAGGATTTATCAAGCGTCAGGATCTGATGAAGTCAGGATATGCATCAGGATGTGACGACTGTCAGGATATGATTGGATAAGTCATGGCTATAGGATAAATCAGAATATGCTGATTTATAGGATCATAGTTGTTGATTTAGATATGTTTAGAAAGTAGATAACTTATACTATAACATATCTTGTAACCGATAGGGATTGATTGTGTAGTTGTGTGATATATAAACACATAATAGGTTATCACTTTTTGGTGTGCTTAACTCGAGTATTATTATAACCTAGAAGCTCTTAAGATTATTATTTTGAGAGAGTTTTGTAACAATTTATTAAAGATCAATATAAACTGTTATTTGATTCATTTGTTCTTTATTGTTATTACTTTACTTCTATGATAAATCGGTTTATTGGTTAATTATATTCAACCCCCGTTAAACAATTAACCTTACTGGGTAATAAGTGGTATCAGAGCGGTCAAATTAACCGTTAATTTGAAAAGATCAAAAATGTCTGGAAGTAAGTATGAAAGCATGAAAATTCCCATCCTGAAGAAAGTTGACTACTCTACATAGAGATTAAAGATGTTGATGTTCCTAGAAGCCATTGAGGATGCATATATTGATATAATTCACAATGGACCTCCTTACCCTCAAAAGGTTGTCCGAATGACTGCAATAGTTCATGAGCACTACATCAGGAAAGAGAAATCAGAATGGTCAGATCTTGAGAAGGTTGCAATGCTTAAGGATGCAAAAGTTAGAATTTTTTTTGCACAATAGTTTGGATAATGTGATGTCCAACAGGGTAATTTCCTGCAAGAATGGCAAAGCTATATTGGATGCTTTGGAAACTCAGTTTCAAGGAACCTTGGAAATTAAGAAGAACAGAAGGGATGTTCTTGTGCAAGAGTATGAACAATTTGATGTTAAACCTGATGAGAGCATAACTCACATCTATGATAAATTTATTACACTGTTGAATGATCTATCATTGGTTGTAAAAGAGTATGTAAAAGAGTATGATAAGAAGGACTCAAACACCAAGTTTCTGACAGCTCTTCCTGAAGAATGGGATACACGGGCAACCATAACCAGGCATCAATATGATCTTGATTTATTGCCACTTGATGAAGTCTATGGGATGTTGAAAACCCATGATCTTGAGATTCAATAAAGGAGGAGCAGGAAAGGACAGAAAATGAAGGCTATTGCTCTAAATGTTGAAGCTCACAAAGGCAAGGAAAGAGTTAGAGAGAGCTCAAGAAGGAGGCAGGATTTGAGAAGTCAGATCCTGACATTGAGTCATCAGATCCTGACACATATATTAATGAAGATTCTGATATTGAACTAGATGATCCTCAAGTTATTCAGATGGCTGCCATTTTGGTGAAAGGCTTTAGAATAAGGTTTGGAAGGCCACATAGAAAAAGTGGTTTTAACAAGAAGTGCTCTGGTGATGGCAAAGGCAAATTCAAAAAGAATGATGGTCAGTATTCTGAGGGAAGGAAGTTTGACAAGACAATGGTGACTTATACAACTACAGTGAAAGAGGACATTTGGCTACTGAATATTTTAAGTCAACTGGAAAGGCATTGTTCACTTCAAGCTCCAACAAGGACTGGATGGACACATCAGGATCAGACAATGATGATGAATGATGTGCTTTGATGGCTACTAGTGATGAGGATGTGTCTTCGACTAATAAGGTACAAATGACTATTTTTCCTATAAATACTTATAGCCTGTCTGAATTGAAAACATTCTTATATTCTCTGCATACTGGTTTTAAGAGCAAGTCAATTTAAAATGATAGTTTAATTGATGAGAATAAAGAACTTGGAAAGAGAAATGATCATTTAGAAGATGAGGTTGTATGTATGCATGAAACTGAAAAAGCATGTAAAAAGGGTACACACAATGAAGCTCAGATGCACATTAAATATGCCATGCTAGAAGAAGTACTTGAGAAGGAAAGAGAAGTATTTAAAACCTGGATGACTTCAGGTAAAAAGGTTTACAACTTCATAAATGACAAAAACTGGAAAGGGTGTTTGGGATATAATAAATATTCTAATAAAAACATTAATAAGACTATAACCAACACTACACGTGTTAAATTTGTCAATACTGATGTAAATGGGGTCAAGACAGTATATGGAGTAGGTTCTACCTCTAGAGTTCCTGATAAGAAGAAAGGTGAGTTTAGAGTCAAGGAAAAGAAGGATAAAAATATAGTTCTTCTCTCTAAAAATCAACTTGATAAGAAAATTTGTGAAATGACTGCTAGGACTCACAAATCTAGTGCAAAAAGAGGTAAAACGGAAAATAGGGAATAAAGAAGGCAAGTAATTATAAGTACACACCTGATGTTCCTAAGAAATATTATTTTAACTATGGTAATGTTAATAATATTGCTATTGATTGCAGGAAGATTAAAAAGAGAGCCACTAAAATTCCTGAGTTTGATAAGTATTTTACAAACCACGGAACCCTTGTTTTCACTGCGGTAGCATTTGGCATTCCATTTATACATGTAAAGATTATCATAGCTTGTATCACAACAATTATGATCCTTTACCAAAATTCAATAAAATTGCTATTTCAAATAGAACTGCTAAATTGAATGTGCACGCATCTTATAAAGTTAAAATTGTCAAGACAAATCCTGATGGATCAAATCTTGATAGATCAATTCCTGATGAGTCAAATCCTGATGGGTCAATTCCTGATAGGAAGTCTTCTGCTGCAAAAATACATAAGATGTCAAAAAGGACCCAACAAGTGTGGGTTCTTAAATATGCTAATTGATTTCCATATTTCTGATTATAAGGAAACAAGAAGAGTGTGCTTGTACTGGATATTGGATGTTCTCCACATATGACTGGAAATAAATACCTGATGTCAGAATATGATGAGAAGGTTGGCCCAATGGTTTCCTATGGTGATGGCAATGTAGGAAAAACACTGGGATATGGAAATATAATCATGGAAAATGTCATCATCTCAAATATAGCCCTGGTAGAAGAACTGAAGCACAATCTGTTGAGCATCAGTCAAATTATTGACATAGGATACTATGTTGTGTTTTATGATACTCACTGTGAAGTAGTTCATAAAGTCATAGAGAAAGTTATTTTCAAAGGATACAAACATGGAAATATATATGAAGCCAAACTTCATGCAAATACTGATGGACCTGAAACTTGTTTGATAAGCAAAGCATCAATAGATGAAAGTTGGAAGTGGAACAAGAAGCTTTCTCACCTCAACTTCAATAATCTTAATGAAATGGTGAAAAGTGATTTGGTGAGAGGTATACCAAACATGTTTTACTCCCTTGATGGTTTGTGTGATGCATGTCAACAAGCCAAACAAAGAAGGACTTCATTCAAAAGTAAGTCAGAATCATCCATCAAAAAGCCATATCAATTGCTACACTTAGATCTTTTTGGCCCTGTCAATGTCATGTTAATCAACAAGAAAAGGTACACTCTAGTTGTTTTTATAAATATACTAGATTTACATTGGTATTTTTCTTGCACAGTAAGGATGAAACAACAAATGTTCTTTTGGATCATTTGAGACTGATTGAAAATGGCACAAAATACAAACTACAAATTCTGAGAAGTAACAATGGGACTGAGTTCAATAATAGCAAGATAGATGAATTATGCAAATACAAGGGAATTTCTCAACAATTTTCAGCTCCTGGCACACCTCAACAAAATGGAGTTGTGGAAAGGAAGAATAGAACACTAATTGAAGCTGGAAGAACTATGCTTGTGGAAGCTAATCTACCAACATACTTTTGGGCTGAAACTGTCAACACTTCCTGTTATACTCAGAACCTGACTCTGATTAACAGACATGGACTAACTCTTTATCAAATGATCAAGGAAAAGAAGCCAAGCTTGAAGCATCTTCACATCTTTGGATGCAAGTGTTTTGTTCTTATGACACATCCTGAAATGCTTGAAAAATTTGACAGAAAAGCTGATGAGGGTATTTTTGTTAGATATCCTTCATCGAAAGCCTAGAAAGTTTTCAATTTGAGAATTAGAATAATTGTTGAATCAATTCATGTCTCTTTTGATGATAAGAAAATTCCTGAAATTGAAGAAGACACTCATGGAGAACTTGCATTTGTCAACAAAAAGCTCAAGTCAGAAAAATATCTAAATTCTGATGACTTGTCAAATCCTAATGATGAGTCAAATCCTGACAATAAGTCAAATCCTGGCTGTGAGTCAAATCCCGTTGATGACACTGACCCTGATCTAGAGTCGATTATTGGAGATGCATATATTGAGGGGGAACAACATCAATGTAGTCACAACTCTAGTTGAGAAAATCATGATGATACTGATGAATCAGGAAATACTAGATCAACTGGAAATTCTTTCAGTATAACAAATGATAGCGCATCAGGAAGTGATCATTCAACTGAGCATCAAGATCAATTTGGTGAACAATCCATTAATAAAAGTTCTTTTTAATCATGAACTGACAGCACTGATACAGGGGGAGCTTCATATGCAAATGATGCATCCAATGCAGGGGGCATCAGGAAATGGGACTGAACTGCCAAAAGATGTAAAATGGACAAACGATCACACACCTGATCTTATCATTGGAAATCCTAATGCTGGTGTTCAAACAAAAAGTGCAACTGAACATGAATGCCTCTATCACAACTTTCTTTCTAAGGAGGAACCAAAGAAAGTAGAGGATGCACTCGAGGATGTTTTGTTGGATTTAAATAATGCAGGTCGAGTTGAAAGGAATATAGTGTGGAAACAGGTACAAAGGCCAAAGAACAAACTAATAGTTAGCACTAAATGGGTTTCCAGGAATAAGACAAATTCAGATGGCACTATAATCAAGAATGAAGCTAGACTTGTTGCAAAGAGTTATTCACAACAAGAGGGCATTGACTATGATGAAACATTTGATCCTGTAGCAAGACTAGAAGCTATCAAGATTTTCTTGGCATATGTTGCACACAACAAATTCAAGGTCTTTTAAATGGATGTTAAGATTGCTTTTCTGAATGGAGAGTTATATGAAGAGGTGTATGTTGAGCAACCACTTGGCTTTATCGATCGAAAATTTCCAAACCATGTGTAAAGACTTGACAAAGCTCTATATTGACTCAAACAAGCACCAAGGGCCTGGTATAAAATACTTGCCAAATTCCTGATTGAAAGTGATTTTAAAAGAGGTACTATTAACAAAACCTTATTTTATATAAATAAGGGTAGTGATATGCTTTTGGTGCAAATTTATGTTGATGACATTATTTTTGGGTCTACTAACAACAAGCTATGCAAGAAATTTTCCGATCTTATAAAGTTAAGGTACTAAATGAGTATGATGGGAGAGTTGACTTACTTTCTTGGACTGCAAGTTACACAAACTGATGAAGAAATTTTCATTAATCAGTCTAAGTACACCAAGAATCTATTGACTAGATTCAATATGCAGGAAAGTACAACTGCTGCAACTCCAATGGCCACTGCTACAAAGTTAGATCCTGCCCAAGGTAAATAAATTGATGTCACTTCCTATAGAGGTATGATTGGTTCATTACTCTATCTAACTGCTAGTAGACCATATATTATGTATACAACCTGTTTGTGTACAAGATTTTAGGCCAACCCTAGGGAACCTTATTTGTTTGTTGTGAATAGAATTCTGAGATACTTAAAGGGGACTCAATCTCTTGGTTTGTGGTATACAAGAGAATCAGATTTTAGTCTAGTTGGCTATTCTGATGCAGATTTTGCAGGATGCAAAATTGACAGGAAGAGTACCACGGGTGGCTGTTAGTGGGTATAAAAATTAGCATGATTGGATTAATGATTTCTAACATGTTACTTGAATGTGATAAGTTGTAAAGTCATCAATAAATCCTAGGTCCTCCCCTATAGGGTGACTCTTGGATTTGTTTTAAATATTGTTTATATTTTTTTGAAATTAATACATTTATAATAATGTATATAAGAGCACTCCAATGCTTATTGTCTAAAAAATGTAAAATATCGATTACCTAAAATTTACTCACTGGATATAATCGTTGACTATAATTTAAAAAAGTAAGTTTTATTATTTCATTTTGATGTAAATAAAATGTTTTATTTCAATATGATAACAGATGATTTGGCCTAGTGCTACAGGTCTGCAGAGGTTCAATAAATATGTCCAACATCTTGAATTGAATAAAAATTTTAGTTAGTTCATTATAATTTTGCACAATCTCTCTATAAATATATTTTGACATACCACGTAAAATTTTAGCTAAAAAAATGATAACATTGGATATGCTCTAATCGTACTAATGAAAATATATAAATCACTTAAAATATTTCTAATCACTTCCTCTATTTTTATTTATAAGTTGTTGTAGAGTGGCACACACATCCAAGGAGCAGTAAAAGCTTAATAACGAGGTGAGCCAATTTCCTTATATACCTTTGTTAGTCGCTAAGCACGCGCTATTAATACACGCAAGTATACGCGATCGCAAGTAATATAGAATAAATTCTAGTTCGTTCCCACAAGGACCAATTAGGTTAATTTCAATCAATGTATCTATGGAACACTAGTATGATTATTATACAATGCTAAGATGAATAATAATTTGGAGGGATTTTACTAAATTAACTAAGAGATTATACCAAAGAACATAAACTAAGAGATTAGTTTGAATAATATATAACACAAGCATGAGATTCTAACTTTATTAAATACTTCATTCAATAGCCTTTTCGTTCTTAACCTTAGAATGTAATGGTGATGACACTAATCAGATAACACGAAACTGATAAACGCCAACTTTCATTGTACGCATACCATACTACCAGACATCCACAAAAGAGATAGAAGCTGAATAGACACCAATTATATTGAGACCTTATATGTCTATAGAATTTGGCAACATAACGGTTTAATGCACAAGTTATCTTCTGCGATTACATAGAGCAAGTAAGATGGTTAAAATTACCTACGAATCATGCATAACAAAATACATGAAACTATGCTAGCATGACAAGTTTAAACCCTTAAATTCACTTTCGCTTCATTAAAGATTAACACACTATCTTATAAGTTCGCGACGCTCACAAGACGAATAAGCACGACCAAAACTAGGTGATCATATAATTACCACACACTAAGGCATCGAAACAAATTAACTAAAGAAATCCATAAATAAATTCGTTGGAACCCCATGATAAGGATTAGCCCATAATAGGACTCATCATCAATGCGGGTTCCGATGAAAGCATGGTATAATAAACGTAGTCTTTATACTTAACAAAACTAAGTACGAAACAAAAGTAAAGGTTCAAGAATAAGAAAACTAGCACCCAAAGTTACAACTTAAAATAAATAATTACAATAATAAACTAGATCTTCTTCGCCTTGGGTGAATTATGCTTTACGGTCTTCTTACGCCTTCTCCTTCGCTCTGGTACGTCTCCTTATTAAAATGAGCATAAGTTATGTATATATAGAAGCCTATGCAGAGTATAAGTCTATCTGATTAAAATTCCATGAGAAACAAGATTTTAATTCCCGACCTGGCGCGGCCGCACGCTTAACCAGCGCGGGCGCGCTGACATTCTGCCATCCTGGCGCGGCTGCGAGCTATCACAACACGGGCGCGCCGTCTCTCTAGAGAAAATTCTGACTTTTTTCTTTTCTTGCTGGTTTGAGCTGGTCTTTTCACGAGCTTTTATTCTAGACACCATCCTAACACCAAATTAGCACTAAAACCATGCTAATTCACCTGATTACCTGGAAAATGCCTGCAATGCAAAAACACTACAAAAACACGTTAAAAACACTAACAACTTGAGTACAAAACACTAATTCAAAGCTTTACGGAACGTAATAAATTGTCATAAATATCACTCATCATATCCCCAAACTTGAATTATTGCTTGTCCTCAAGCATAAACAGACTCACAGAACAAGAAATAAAAATACATGAATGTAAACTGAATGAATGCAACGATCCTCATAGAATAACTAACCTAATCAATAAACAACATCTCAGCAAATGCAGTTATTCGCACAAAAATCAATCAAATCCCATAAACCAACTTACAAACCAGAAACGTGCGTATGTGCAACTGCTTACAGATATACTATAATAACTAGATCAAAAATAATGACTCACTACTCATCAAAGCAATCGCAAGGTTATAAATAGAATAAAAGCTAGACTCAAAATAATTTATAACACTTCAATTCTTATATCGGAGTTTTACATGGATTCATGCTTTTATTCATAACACAAAAACAACACAAATATGCTTAATTGATCGTGCAATGAGTGAGGTCCACAAAAGACTTATACAATAATACCCATGTAGCGAGCGTTAGGTTAGTGGATCCCAGACTATAAAAAGTCTTAGGTCACTAGGTACAAAGTCCCCTAAAAACTTAATAATTCGAGTATTAAAGATCCCACTTGTGATCAATTATGCATAAACATATATTTTTTTCTTTCTTTTTCTTTTTTCTTTTTTTTTTTCAAATTTCTGAACGAGTGTGTTTCGCTCCATCTCATTCAACCCTAGACTACTCATATAAAATGAGATGTCTACTAGCCATTTGACACCTAGCCACAACAACTAGCAATAAAATCCAAAATTATCCAATTTTTAAATATCCATGTTATTTTATTATTAAAAAATATCCTAAATTCTAAATATAAACAAGCGATTAAACCTCGACAAACAAATAAACCATGACCATGATCTAGTACTCAAGCAACCTATAAGACTTAGTGAAATTCAATTGTCTCTAGAATGCAAATCAAGTCGATAAGACTTAACATCACTAAATATGATATCACTACACTAGCATCAATATCACAAATCAATCGAGAAAAATCATCTAAGGGATCATGTTATTATGCAAATGCATGAAACTATATGAACTAATTATCATAAAAACCACAAAAAAACAAAAAAAAACTACTACATGGCAAACATGTAACTATATGAACTAAACTGGCATGAATATGTAAACTACATGTGACTCACACAAAACACATACTCCTTAACTACTATCCCCAAACTTAAAATATTCACTGTCCTCAGTGAAGGTAATAGCTAGAAAACAGGCATACCTAATCCGAACCAGGATCATCACCCTCAAGGGGTGAAGTGTCAGGACTGTCTGGAGGTGGATACACCGAGTCCTCACCGGATACTGGCCACTAGATGTCAACTCCAGTGGCTCTAAAAGCAGTTCCCAACGCCTGGGTGAGATCATATACAAACCTGCTATAAATGTCAAGCATAACATCCATCCTCCTAGCTAGAAGCCTATACTGCATCATACTCAAACCAACACTGACTTGTACTTCCTCTTGCTGTTGCTGCTGCTGCGATCCCGAAGGACCAGCCTCTTCTCCCAACTGAGCTCTCCAAGCTGCTCTCCTTGCCTTCTGCATCCCACCAGCATAAGTTTGATCCACTGACCTTCCACCTGAAAGATGGTCATAAGAATAACTAATCCCCTTAGGATCGGGCTTCCCACCATACCACTCAGTCATGTTCAACAACGTCAAACTGTCAATCGGAGCACTCGGGAGCTGCAGCTGCTCATGTGCGGGCCAACAAACTCCAACTGCCGTGTACAACTTTGTCACAATGGATGCATAGGGTATCAAACCCGTAGTACTCCCTCGTAAAAACCTCAGAATACCCTGATGGATAACCATCCCAAGATCAACATAGTCCCCCTGTAAAATACCCTACAGCAAATGAGCACGCTCCACGGTAATCTCATGCACATGAGAAGATGGCATGATGTTAGCACAAATAAAAGCATTCCATGCACGTGCAAACATGTTCATGCACGATGCCGGAAACATGGTATACTCGTCCGTGCCCTTCTTAAACTTCCAATGAGTTTCAGGCACACAAAGGGTAACAACAATCAAATCCAAATTAGACTCCTCTGGAGTCTTCTCGTTCCAGTTCTCCTGCTCCTCTTTCCTCTCGGGCGGCTCAATCACCCTACGAATCGCCTCCGCACTATAATCCGCTGTCATCCCCCTCACCACCGTGAAACCATTCTTCTCCGCCTTCGCATTAGCATAAAACTCACGCACCACACTTATGGGCACAACAACGGGTGTCTCACAAAAAACCACCCAGCCCATCTCCAAGATCATCTCCAACAACTCACCATCTTTCCTCGATGGCAGAAAACCACGCTCCTTGGCTATCGGCTTCGAAAGCAGTCTCACATACTCCACCTCAGCCTCCGGAGTTGAAAACCTTGGCCTCAAACCACCCGTACTCGATGAATCGGTGGTACTGCTGCTAACTTAAGTTCGATGTCTTTTTGGTGCCATTGAGATTGAAAGAGATTGAGAGAATATGTGTTTGTAAGAGAGTTTATGTGTTTGAGAGTTTTGAGAATTGATGGAGAAGTTTGTGTATAAGTGTACGTATATATAGGAGATTGGGAGAGAATTAGTTATGGAAAAGGAGTGGGAATTGATTATAGGAATAATGGGTTTGATTTGGAGAGGGAAATTTGGGATGTGGAAGAGTAAAAATCGGGTGGGAATTGATTTTTTATTAAAAGCCCCGATTTTCTCTTCAAAATCTGCCTTATATTTTTTTCTGAATCCGGAACCCAGTGCGGGCGCGCCCAGTTTCTGGAGTTTCAGCGCGGCCGCGCGCTAGGACAGCGCGAGCGCACCCAGTTACTGGAAAACAGCGTGGTCGCCCCGCTTTTCAGTGCGGTCGCGCCGTGCTACTAAAGTTGACCCTGATTTTTTTATATATTTTTTATTTTTTATTTTTTTCTCTTTTCTTTCTGCTTCCTCTACCTACTAATGTAGAACAAACTTGGGTTGCCTCCCAAGAAGCGCTTATTTTACGTCGTTAGCTTGACGTAGAATCTCGAGATCAAGTAGACAATAAAACGGCACTAACCACCTCACGATTTGCCGTATCCCCATAGTAGTGCTTTAATTTCTGCCCATTTACCTTAAATGCTTGGCCTGGATCATTCTAAAAAATCTCCACAGCTCCATGCGAAAACACAATTTTGATTATGAAAGGCCCTGACCATCTTGACTTCAATTTTCCAGGAAAAAGGCGGAGACGAGAGTTAAACTATAGAACTTGTTATCCCGGCACAAATGACTTAAGCACTAAACCTCTATCGTGCCATCTCTTAACTTTTTTCTTATATATTTTGTTGTTTTCATATGGTTCAAGCCGAAATTTGTCGAGTTCATTCAATTGAAGCATTCTCATTTTACCAGCTGCATCCAAATCAAGGTTCAACTTCTTTAAAGCCCAATATGCTTTATGCTCGAGCTCCAGAGGCAAATGACACCCCTTACCATAAACCAACTGAAACGGTGACTTGCCCAATGGAGTCTTGTATGCTGTTCTATACGCTCAAACAGCCTCATCAAGCTTCAAAGACCAATCCTTCATTGATGGACACACAACTTTCTCTAAGATACGCTTGATCTCTCTGTTATACACCTCTGCTTGACCATTAGTTTGCGGATGGTAGGTTGTTGCAATGCGATGATTCACATTATACCTTTGCATCATGGCAGTGAATTTGCGATTGCAAAACTGCGATTCCTCATCACTGATTATGACTCTCGGAGTCCCAAATATTATGAATATCTGCTTATGAAGAAAATTAAGCACCACCTTTGCATCATTTGTCGGCAGAGCCTTGACTTTTACCAAATTTGACACATAATCGACCGCCAACAAGATATACTGATTATTGCAAGATGAGACAAATGGCCCCATGAAGTCTATTCCCCAAACATCAAAGACTTCAACCTCGAGAAGCACATTCAGAGGAATCTCATCCCTCTTAGATATATTACCACACGCTGGCATCAATCACACTTCAAAACAAATTAATGCGCATCCTTAAATAATGTAGGCCAGAAGAATCCCGCTTAAAGTACACGAGCTACTGTCTTCTCTCCACCACAGTGGCCTCCATAACCAGTTGAATGACAGTCTCACAAGATCCCCCCCCCGTTTCGTTGTACGCAATACATCTCCTGATGATTTGGTTAGCTTCTTGCCTAAACAGATATGGTTCATCCCACATGTACCACTTCACCTCATGAAGAAACTTCTTCCTTTGAGCATATGACAAGTCGGGAGGCATGATATTACTCACAAGGTAGTTCATAATGTCTGCAAACCACGATTCTTCCTCTTGCACTCCAAATAGCTGCTCATCGGAAAAAGACTCATTTATCAATGTCTTATCCAGTGAAGTTGCACTTGGATCTTCTAAACGAGAGAGATGATCAGCGACCTGATTCTCAGTACCTTTTATGTCCTTGATCTCAAATTTAAATTCCTGAAGCAAAAGAACCCATCTAATCAATCTAGGCTTCAAGTCCTTCTTTGAGACGAGATATCGAATTGCAGCGTGATCAGTAAAAACTGTCACCTTCGTCCTAAGTAAATACGATCGAAACTTCTCAAAACCGTAGACAATAGCCAAAAGTTCTTTCTCAGTAGTAGTATAATTCAGTTGAGCACCATTTAGGTCTTACAAGTATAGTAGGCCACATGAAATATGTTGTTCTTTCTCTGCCCAAAAACTGCTCCAACTGTGTAGTCACTTGCATTACACATCATCTCAAAAGGTTCACTCCAGTCAGGTGCAGTTATGACAGGTGCCATAATTAAACTCTTCTTTAAGAACTCAAAAGCATCTCGGCACTCGTCATCAAACTTGAACGGGACATCCTTCTCAAGAAGATTGCACAAAGGTTTAGAAATTTTTGAGAAGTCCTTGATGAACCACAAATAGAAGCCCGCATGACCAAGAAAGCTGCGAACTCCTTAACAGAAATCGGTGGAGGAAGATTTTTGATGACCCCCACCTTGGCTTTGTCCATCTCAAGACCCTTACTAGAGACCTTATGACCAAGAATAATGCCCTGTCGCACCATAAAGTGATATTTTTCCCAATTGAGAGCCAGATTGGTCTCAACACACCTTTTGAGAACGTCTCCAAGATTCTGCAAGCACTCATCAAATGAATCGCCAAATATAGAGAAATCGTCCATAAACACCTCCACATTCTGACTAATCATGTCAGAAAAGATAGCCATCATACATCTCTGAAATGCGGCAGGTGCCCCACATAAGCCAAAAGAAACCCTTCTAAAGGCGAAAGTACCAAATGGACAAATGAAAGTAGTCTTTTCCTGATCTTCCGGAGCAATGCAAATCTGATTATAGCCCGAATAGCCATCCAGAAGACAGTAGTACTCATGCCTCGCCAATTTGTCAAGCATCTGATCAATAAACGGCAGAGGGAAGTGATCTTTTCTAGTGGCCTTATTCAACTTCCTATAATCCATGCAAACTCTCCACCCTATGACTGTTCGAGTAGGAATAAGCTCATTCTTCTCATTAGAAACAACGGTGATACCTCCTTTCTTTGGTACACATTGAACTGGACTCACCCAAGAATTGTCAGAAATGGAATAGATGATCCATGCATCCTACCACTTAAGAATTTCTTTCTTTACAACTTCTTTCACAACAAGATTTAGCCTCCTTTGCTGCTCAACAGTAGGCTAGCTACCTTCCTCTAGCAGAATTTTATGTATACAATAGGAAGGACTGATTTCCTTGATATCTGCTATCATCCATCCAATTGCCGATTTGAATTCTCTTAGAATTCTTAAGAGTTTTTCCTCATCACTACCTGAAAGGTCAGATGCAATAATAATAGGTAACATAGATTCCTCACCCAAAAAAGCATACCTTAGATGTTCAGGTAATGGTTTAAGCTCAAGTGCAGGAGCTTCCTCAATAGATGGCTTGAGGTGCTTGGGAGATTTGTTCAGCTCCCCCATTTCAAGAGATTCAAAAGGCATATCCATCTTCCTTTTCCAGGGAGAAGCATTCAGATATTGTAACTGCTCATCACCTTCATCATCTTCGCTCTCAGAATTACCCAACAAGCCCTTTTCTAAGGCGTCAGACCTTAGCAATTGATCAAGTTCTGAGGTAACCACATAATCGACCAACTCCACCTTTAATCACTCCTCATTTTCCATAGGGAACTTCATAGCGTTGAACACATTAAAAGTAACATCCTGATTCAGCACTCTCATGGTAAGCTCATGTAATAACCCCAATTTTTGGAAATTTTTGAAACCCTTATGAATAGTGTTTTTGCTGAATGGGAAAACTTTTCATGCCACACTATGTAGGGGTTCTGTTATTGATCTTCTGGGATATTATTAGTACTCTATATGGTATATAAGTGTATGTAAAGATCGTTAGAATCCAATTCCGAACACTTTGATTTTTCCCGGAAATCCACTAGATATGGAAAGAATTGAGTATAAGGTAACAGGATAAAAAGGATTTAAATTAAAGGATTATAAGAGAGGATCATAAAAGGAATATAATGTATTGAGAAAGGTTAAGGAAACCCAAGTAATAAGATCCCGCGTATGATCCCTCAAACGATAAACGAAAACGAAAGTTAAGCGAACCGTATAACAGATCAGCGGTCATTAGGCAAACAATTAGAAGCTAATCAAAGAGATTAGTGGGGATGATGTTATCCAACCAATAAAAAGAGGACAAAGGAGGGATGATGACATCACAAAGTGATGCAAGCATGACATAAGAAGGAAGGAAATGTGGTGGAATTTTAACCACACAAAACCAAGGTTAATTTGGTAATTAACCTAAAACAAATCAAATAAGCAACCAACTAAAACAAATCAAAACAAAAACACAAAACATTTCATCTTCTCCAAGCTTTACTCTCGGCTTTTTACTATTTCAAAGAAAAGAATTTTCAAAATCCAAGTTCAAGGCTTCCTAATTTGATAAGATAATTCCCTAGTATTCCTTATGCATAGTTATGGCTATTCTATGAGTTTAAGCCTCCAAATCATTCACAATCTTCTTCAAGAAATCAATGAAGAAGACAATGAATAGCGACTTCAAGAATTTTAACTTGATTTTCTTGTTTTTCCTTTAAGATCCAAGCATCCCTAAGACTTCTCAAGGCTTCTTAAGGCTTCCTAGCTACTCCCACCACTTGAAGGAAGGTATATCATCTCCAAACCCTAGCTTTACTTTGTTAAATAGGATGATTTTAGTTGTTATGGTGATATAGTAGCTTAATGCTTGTTGGTTTAGAATTTGGGTTGGAGTGGTAGTGAAATGGATGGTGAATCTTGTTATTTTGGTTAAAAGAACTTAGGTATAGTTAAATTCAAGCTTAAGCATAAGTATAAATGTTAATATTGAATTGATTGGGGCTGTTATGATGTGTTATGGATGGAGTTTGGATTGGGATGTGATTGTGGCTTGATTATGGGTTGAATTGGAAGGGTATAAAATTGGGAAATCGCGTAAACATAGCCGTCGTAATGTCCGATTTACTTTAGGCTGTTTTTTATTCTTAACATTAGGACCCGAGAACCCCCTGCTAGATTATTACCATTGCCATGTTTAGATAGTTCATGTTACGAGCTTCGTTTTGATATGTAGTTCGTTTAATTCCGATGTACGGTTTAGGAGAAACGACCGTTTTAAGTAACGGCGTTTCGCGAACGAAACTTTTCCCCTCGCCTTACTTTGAAACATAGGTTAAAGACCAAAAAGGGTTAATTAATGTATGAAACAATTATGGTAAGAGTTTTAGGCAGTTGGTAAGACACTCGCGAAGGAATCGCCTTAAAACTCGTAATGGTTAAATTATTAAAAATGGTGGAGCCGAGGGTACTCGAGTGACTTAAGAGAATCAGTAAGCGCAAAACAAGCGTTAGAGTCTAAGTTAGTTAAAGTATAGATTTACAAGTGACTTTGGTTTAATTCCAACTTACTTGTTGTTTATAGGTTACCAGACTCGTCCCGAGCCTTTTATCACCCCCATTCGCTCAGGCAAGTTTTCTATCCGTTATACTGTTGTTGTGATGTATACACTTGTATATGCATTATCTTGTAATAGATGCATGATGGTTATATTAGCAAATTCTGGAGATATATTGTAGCATGTGATATGGTACATATGCATGCCTGTTTCGTATTCTTGCCATATATATTTGTTGGTTCAGTTGATAATACATATGCTAGAGAATAGCGGTAATTTGCATATACCCTTAGTATAGGGACCCAAAGGTGAAAACATTTTCTAAAACCGGGAGTTGAGGACCCCGAGTAGATTTGATATATATATATATTTATATATATATATGGTTATAGTTTTCAAAACTATAAATCGAATAAGGTTTATTCGATAACTTTATTTTATTAATGAATATTATCTTGAATATTCATTCGAGGACTTATGACTCCTTTATATTATTTATTTAATGTTAGTTGAATATTCATTTGAGGATGTATGACTCCGTTATTTTATTTAATGAATATTATTTATAATATTCATTCGAGGTATTATGACTCCGCTTATTATTTAATAATATTCTTTAATTTATTAAAGAATAATGTTTCGATAATCAAACTTATTTTCGATTATTCAAATAAAGATAGTACTTTTGTATAAGTATATCCTTGATTATTTAATTTTCATTCAAGTAAGAGTTTTAAAACTTCTACTTCAATTATTTTTATAAAGATTATTCTTTATGGAAATATTATTTAAATAATAATATCCATATATTTCTTTTTATTGAGACTGATTTACTTTATTAAATCAGCCTTATTCCAAACACTCTTTAAAGTGTTTTCGAGTCTTTAAAATGATTTTTAAAAGTTAGAGCGGATCCCAAAAATCATTTTTATATTTAAGATCCTCCTTTCGAAGGGGATTTAAATACTCGCTCAAAACCTGAGGGATCCGGCTCTGTGGTGTGTTTTATATTCGCAACAAGGTTGCTGTCTTGATAAAAGAGTTTTGATTACTTACCCAATACTCGTGAAGTAAAATTCTTGGAACAAGTTAATCCATTAACAGGCATCGCCTGGAAAATATTGGTGAGTTATCCTTTCCAACTAGATACGACTTCTTGGTGGAGCCGTATCAACAAGTTTCTACTTGGGGAAAGTGGGGACGAGCTTTACGTTTCAGAGTCATGGATTTCATCTGAACTAGGAGTGGCGTAAGTGGCCGAGTAGCGCCGGCCCAGCCGTATTATTATATTGGCCCAAATGGCCTGGAAGTTCCGCTAAGGCGGTCCATTCCTTAGGAGTTCAGTGTTCGGTTGACAAGTAAATCCGACAGGTTCTCCTCTACATGTAGAAAATGGTGGGGTTGTACTACTACGACTGATCATCGTAAGTGGTTTTCCTGGCGCGACAAACTCCCGTAATGAGTTCATCATCCATTTGGATAATTCTACAACACTACCCGTAGCATTTCGATCGAAAGGCTACGAATGGGTGGTTGCCGAAGCATTGACAGGGTCAAACAGTTTTATTGGTGTATCCATTGAATGAAGTATCTCGTAACTTCATTTCTTTTCAAAATATTTCAAAGATCAAATATTTTCAAGTTTTATTTGTGGTATCATCTATGGGATGACCTCGTGAATCTTATTATACTTTGAACAGTAGTAATTCAAGTAGATTTCTAAAAATGGTATAAGTATAGTGAAGTAATTGGTAACTTCATCTTCTTTTAAAACTTATATCCAGTAAGTAATTACCTTACTCATGATAAAGAATTCTAGTAAGTATCCATTTAGATACTTGTATTATTGTTATCACTATATATTATCTTGCGAGCTGTAAGGCTCACTCTTGCTTTATTTCTTCATCACACAACAACAGTTAGGAAAGATGGACAGACTCCAGCAGACCCAGCGCAAGCGCGTGGGAAGCGTCCCGCGTCTTCCCGTTGATGTTGTAGCTGCTATAGCTGCAGAGGTAGATCTATTGGTAGATCAGGCATTCTACTTTTGAGAATCAAATTATGTATAATTATAACTTGTGGCAGATAATGGCAATTAACTGTAAATTTATCAAGTAATCATTTTGGGTTGTAATAACTTTTAATTGTGGATTCAAGGACTTGTACTTATTTCAATTTCATCTCTGAGACTATAACGGGTTGTGGTGTGTGTTAGTGTGGGGTCACAGCATAGGGTTATTTATTATTAATTAAGTGAAGTGATATTGTGGAAAGAAAGATTGTGACGACCCGGATCCCTGACCCCGGATCTGGGGGTGTTACAGAAATGGTATCAGAGCTAAGCGTTATAAACCTCAGAGATGATGTGACGTTAAGATAATAAGTTCACTAAGATAATAAGAACTCTTGCCAAGTTCATAGTCGAGCTACCTAACGTAGTACTGACAGTTAAAACCCTTATGGGAACCCTTATAAATGTAGCGATAGAAGCGTAGTTCGTTATCGTATATGGTAGCGGGACTCCGAACCCTGAGGTTGAGGAGCAACAACGTGATGATGTTTTATTACTTATTGGAGATCAGATAATGGATCCGATAGAGCGTCCTAACGCGGGATCGGATGATGTTCATATTGAGGATGTAGCGGTTGAGGATGTTGTCCTAGAAGGGACAGTAGCTGAGGAGAATCCCATGGAGGATCCTGACAAGAATGAATAAAGGACCACTGTGGAATTGATAACCATGGTTAGAGCGACTACCAGAGGTAGGATTGGTCGGTCACTACCGGAGGTTCGTTCAAGTTTGTAAAGATAGTAGCCCCTTTAACGCGGCTTACTTATAAGACAGAGAAGTTCGAATAGACAGAGAAATGTGAGAACAGCTTTTAAGAACTGAAGCAAAGGTTGGTGACGTTCCCTATGTTGGCGTTGCCGGATGGAAAATAAGATTTTGTGAAGTGTAGTGACGCTTCGCATAAGGAATTAGGGTGCTTCTTATACAGCACAACAAGGTAATCGCGTACGTGTCAAGACAATTAAGGGAATATAAAATTCGATATCCCCACCCATGAGCTTGGGCTCGTGGCAATAGTTTTGCCCTAAATATTGGAGGCACTACTTGTATGGAGAGAAGTGCGAGATTCACAAACCATAGGAGCTCTAGTACATTTTTACGTAGAAAGAGCTCAACATACGCCATAGGAGGCGGTTAGAGCTAATCAAGAATTATGATTGGGAGATTCTGTATCATTCGGGGAAAGCCAATATGGTGGCTGATGCCCTTAGTAAAAAGGAGAGACTCAAGATGATAATGTCTTTTGGAGAGTTTATAAGAGATTTTGAGAAAATGGAAATAGAAGTGAAGGTAACCGGAGCCGGTACCGAAAAGATGTTTGAGATTGCAATACAGTCCGAATTATCGGAAGAGAACATATTGTGCCAGAAAAAGTGATGAATGAAGGCAGAGAGCCAACAATTAGATAAAAGATTAATACCGAGAAAGATGATAAGGGAATAATGAGGCATTCCTATAGAAATTGGGCTCCAAATGTTCAAGAGCCTAAAGATGAAATCTTAGATGAAAGCTAGTTTGAGGAATAAGAGTTAGAGCAAACCCTGAACGTGATAGTCAGGGAGGTCGCCATCAAGATAGAAGGAACCCATAACATGATGAAGTGGAAAATGAGGATTTAAATTATGTAAGATGACCCCAATTATGGGGAGTAGGAAGAAATATTTAGACTGAGGAAACAAAAGTTGAGTAAGGAAAGGAGACCCGAGACGGTCATCCTATACGAAAATTTATGGACCTTTCTAGACAGAACTTAGACTATTATTCCCAACCACCCTGAGGAAACAATGCGGTGAGAAATTCTTTCAGGACCTTTAAGTCGCTAAGCTCTCAGAGTTCCAAGGAACAAGTTGACCCAGTCGAGGCAAGAGCCTGGCTAAAGGAAATAGAGGGATCGTTTGAGATTCTAAATGATTGACGAACCACAAAAGACTGTTTTTGTCACTTACCCTCCTAAGAGAGAGACCACCCGCTGGTGAAAGGCCAAGGAAGGCACG
Organism: Apium graveolens; assembly: GCF_009905375.1. NCBI lineage: Eukaryota > Viridiplantae > Streptophyta > Magnoliopsida > Apiales > Apiaceae > Apium > Apium graveolens. Next base: position 314,219,684 of record NC_133651.1, on the reverse strand, counting down.
AAGCAAGAGATCATAATAAACTGATTAAAGTTCAGCCAATTGTTTTCGGGAAAGTAATTCCCAAGGTTATGGAGAGAGTGTAAAAGCTTTAGAGCCAGAACAAAGGCGGCCGAGTATGATGAAATATGAAGCTAAGTGGTAAAAGTTGTCAAGATTCGTTCTGAGGACACGAATCCAGAATGACGGGATGTATGAAATCAATGCTTATGTTGTGTTGGTTCATGAAATAATGATAAGAGAAAAAAAAGGAACTGAAGTGGAAAGGAATATAAAGGCAATAGAGTTTGAGGAATGATAAAGGAATTGGGTATGAGGAAACCCTAAAGACTCGTAGCAATAGAAATAGAAAAGTATGTAATCGTCAGGATGAGGGTGATTCACCATGAGTTAAAATTGATGGTTGAAGGCATAAGAGATACATATATTTTATCCTCTGTAAGTTGGGAGGATTCGAGGAAACCTTGAGATAGTTCGAAGGATAAATAATGAGACGCGGATAGACTGAGGAGACAAGGAAGTAAGAAATTAGGAAAATTGGATGAAGGAAGTGACCTTCAAGAATGTGAAGTGTAAGATCGGTGGCTCGATACCCAGAAAGGGAGACGCCAGATATGAAAGATATCCCAACATTGAGGTGACTGTTGAGATAAATAACAAAAGTAAATAAGGAATTATTAAGAAGAGGTTCACGTTGAACACGACCAATATCTTCCAGAACATCCTTGTTATCGTTACCAAATTAGGTAAGAAAAGCGGATAACCATTGTTATCTTTTGGAGGCCATATTTATTGACCTCATTTTGAATACAGATGTTATTATGAAACTAGGCATATACTATCGAGGTGGGAATGATTGAATAAGACACCCTTATCAGGGATATATGACTTGATTTATCCATGGAAGGATGCATGTACTTTTTTTAAAGGTGGAATTAAGGATAGAACGTCGGTAACTTAAAATGAATCCTAGGGGAATGCATAAAGGTTGGCATTTCACCCTTAATAGGGACATCATGAGTTTTGACAGTATGAATTGGAAAGGATTAAGGTAATAACGACCTTTAAGGATCAGTGGAGAAATTTTTCAGAAGTATATAGACTATGATTCTGGTATTAATAAATGGTATCTTGATATGCCCTGTGCCTAGGGTGTACCTGATAAAGGATTTAAGGATAACCTTAAGAGTTTTACAAGGAGAAAGGTAATATTCAAAATTCTCAAGAATAGAAATGTTGATAAAGGAAATATGACGTAATTATAATGATGCCAAGTGGGGCACGTGTTAAACCACGAGAAGGTATGGATCGAACCAGTAATGGTCGAAATTGTTCAGGGCAATTAGTACTTAAGATAAAAGATGTTCTAATTATGATTGAGAGTCAGTCGTGACAGTGATTAACCTCTAAAGACTGAGGCAATAACTTATGGAAAAATGGTGATTTTTTTTCTCATCAGATATTAAGGAAAACATCTTCACATAAGCTGCGATTGAAAGGAGGTAGAAAATTTATGTAATAACCCCAATTTTTGAGAAATTTTGAAACCCTTATGAATAGTGTTTTTGCTGAACGAGAAAACTTTTCATGCCACGCTATGTAGGGGTTCTGTTATTGATCTTATGGGATATTATTAGTACTCTATGTGGTATATAAGTGTATGTAAAGATCGTCAGAATCCAATTCCGAACACTTTGATTTTTCCCGGAAATCCACAAGATACGGAGAGAATTGAGTATAAGGTAACAGGATAAAAAGGATTGAAATTAAAGGATTATAGGAGAGGATCATAAAAGGAATATAATATATTGAGAAAGGTTAAGGGAACCTAAGTAATAAGATCCCGGGTATAATCCCTCAAACGATAAACGAGAACGAAAGATAAGCGAACCGTAAAACAAATAAGTGACCAAGAGACAAGCTTGTACAAGAAGCCAGGGATTGTGACATCATCAAACCACAAGGTGTGGACAAGTGGGAGCATAATGACATGTGCAAGGTGACACAAGCATGACATAGAAGGGAAGGAAGTGTGGTTGAATTATAACCACACAAAATCAAGGTTAATTAAGTCATTAACCAAAAACAACACAAAAATCAACCAACCAAGCAAATCATTTCATTTTCATCAAACAAAACACAAAAATATCTTTCTTCCCAAGCTAGCTCTCGGCCCATTTCTTAAAATTTGAAGATCCAAGCTCCACCACTTACTATTTAGCAAGGTAATTATCTAAGCTTCCCCATGGATAGTTACATACTTCTATAAGTTTAAGCTTCTAATTCCAAGCCAATCTTTTTCTATAAATCAAGGAAGAAGATGGTGAATAGTAACCTTCAAGAAATAACTTTAGTTTTCTTGAATTTTTATGAAAGATTAAGGTTATACAAGCAAGGATCAAGGTTCTTTAGGCATTCAAAGCTCTTATGTTGTGTTAAAAAGCTTCAAGGAAGGTATAATCTCTTAACCAAGCTTTGTTATTGAATGTTAAGAGCATAATATGAGTATTTTAGTTCATGAGAGGCTTGATGGTTGTGTATGTAGAGATTAGTGAGTTTTGGGATGTTGTTGGATTGGTAAATGTTGTTGTTTTGATTAAAAGAACTTAAGTATGGTTAAAGTTAAGCTTAGGCATAAGTATGAATGTTAAACTTGAATTGGTTGGGGCTGTTATGATGTGTTTTGGATGGATGTTGGTTGTATGTTGGATTTGAGGTTGGTTTGTGGTTGGTTTTGTATGGTTTAAAATTTGGAAATCGCGTAAACATAGCCGTCGTAACGTCCGATTTTCTTTGGACTGTTTTTGTGCATAGCATTAGGACCCGAGAACCCCCTGCTAGATTATGACCATTGCCATGTCTAGATAGCTCGTGTTACGAGCTTCGTTTTGATATATAGTTCGTTCGATTCCGATGCACGGTTTAGGAGAAACGACCGTTTCAAGTAACGGCGTTTCGCGAACGAAACATTTCCCCTCGCCTTACTTTGAAACATAGGTTAAAGACCAAAAAGGACTAATTGAAGTATGAAACATTTATGGTAAGTGTGTTAGGAAGTTGGTAAGACACTCGCGAAGGAATCGCCTTAAAACTCGTAAAGGTTAAATTATTAAAAATGGTGGAGCCGAGGGTACCCGAGTGACTTAAGCAAATCAGTGAGCGCAAAACAAGCGTTAGAATTTAAGTTAGTTAAAGTATAGATTTACAAGTGACTTTGGTTTAATTCCAACTTACTTGTTGCTTATAGGTTACCAGACTCGTCCCGAGCCATTCGTAACCCCCAGTCGCTCAGGCAAGTTTTCTACCCGTTATACTGTTGCTGTGATGTAAATATATGTATATACATTATCTTGTGATATTGCATGATTGTTATTAGCAAATTTTGCGATATATTGGAGCATGCTAATATGGTATATATGCATGTCTGTTTCGTAATCTGGTTATCTATCTGTTGATTTCAATGCTTATAGTTGCATAATACCTATGCTAGAAATAAGCAAGTAGTTGCGTATACCCTTAGTATAGGGGATAAAAGGTGAACATATTTCTAAACCGGGAGTCGATGTTCCCGAGTATATTATATATATATATATTTATTTATATATATATATATGGATATAGTTTTTAAAACTATTAATCGAATAAGGTTTATTCGATAACTTTAACTTTATTTTATTATTGAATATTATTTTGAATATTCATTCGAGGACTTATGACTCCTTTTACTTTATTAATGAATATTATTTTGAATATTATTCGAAGGCGTATGACTCCTTTTATTTATTTATCTGAATATTATTTGAATATTCATTCGAGGGCTTATGACTCTTTTATATTATTTATTGAATATTATTTGAATATTCATTCGAAGGCTTATGACTCAGTTTATATTATTTAATGAATATTATTTGAATATTCATTTGAGGATCTATGACTCCGATTATTTGCTGAAATATATTCTTTATTTTATTAAAGAATAAGGTGTTAATAATCAAACTTATTTTCGATTATTCAAATAAAGATAATACTTTCATATAAGTATATCTTTGGTTATTTAATACTCGTTTCAAGTATAAGTTTTAATACTTCTACTTCAATTATTTTTATAAAAGATTATTCTTTATGGGAATATTATTTAAATAATAATATTCAGTCATTTTCTAAATATTCTGGGGACTGATTTACTTCATTAAATCAGCTTTACTCCAAACACTCTTTAAAGTGTTTTCGAGTCTTCAAAATGATTTTTAAAAGTTAGAGCGGATCCCAAAACTCAGTTTTATATTTAAGATCTTCCTTTTTAAGGGGATTTAAATACTCGCTTAAAACCTGAGGGATCCGGCTCTGTGGTGTATTTTATATTCGCAACAAGGTTGCAGTTTTGGTAAATGAATTGATTACTTACCCAACGTTCGGGAAGTAAGTCCATCTATTGAGTCGGCATAAGCAACATGGGCTCAGTGGGCGTCCATGATAGTGTAAGTGGCTCAGTGGGAGTCCATCAAATGCATAAGTGGCTGAGTGGCAGTCCAGCATAGGTCCTAATGCGTCCAGGGTGATGACCAGTGGGGAATTCGTCCATCTACTAGTAGAAAAGGTTACTTATGGGTATCTTTGCCTGATCAGCAAGATATCTGGTTTATGCCAAAATTCTTTTCCTTTCCAAAATTCATTGGATATTTCAAACTCTGTTCATACTTTACATAACAGAGGTTCCAGGAAATGTTTAAGAGATATATATATGTGGATATATATATATCGGGACTAAATAAAGTATCTCGTAACTTTATTTCATTCAATAATATTTCAAAGATTGAATCTATTCAAATCTTGTCTTGTAGTCTCATCTATGTGATGAACTTTTGAAACTGATTATAACTTGAACGGTGGTAGTTCAAGTAGTATTGGGAAAGATATAAGTATATGGGGGTATTTGGTAACCTCATCTTTTAAACTTATATCTAGTAAATGATTATCTTATGCATGACAAAGATTTTCAGAAAAACGTTGAGACAAGGTTAGATATATGAGATCACCTTGCAACGATATTTTTATACAGTTATACACTGGGACTTTGTGTATATTATGCATGGAAGAGGACTTCCAATATTTTGAAAAGTATATATGTATATATACTGAATATTTTGCGACTTCATCGCATTAAGATATCAAACTTGGTTCATTTCTTTTGACAAAGACTTTCATGAGTATTATGAGTAGGCTCATATATTGTAAATCATTATACATATTATTTTGGTGGGCTTGCTGCTCACCCTTGCTTTATTTCTTCATCACACAACAACAGTTAGGAAAGATGGCCAGACTCCAGCAGACCCAGCGCAAGCGCGTGGGAAGCGTCCCGCGTCTTCCCGTTGATGTTGTAGCTGCTATAGCTGCAGAGGTAGATCTATTGTAGATCAGACCATCTACTTTTGAGAATCAATTATGTATAATTATAACTTGTGGCAGATAATGGCAATTAACTGTAAATTTATCAAGTAATCATTTTGGGTTGTAATAACTTTTAAATTGTGGATTCAAAGACTTGTACTTATTTAAATTTCATCTCTGAGACTATAACGGGTTGTGGTGTGTGTTAGTGTGAGTCACAGCATAAGGTTATTATTATTAATTAAGTAAAGTGATATTATGGAAAGAAAGACCGTGACGACCCGGATCCTCGACCCCGGATCTGGGGGTGTTACAGAAATGGTATCAGAGCTAAGCGTTATAAACCTCAGAGATGATGGGACGTTAAGATAATAAGTTCACTAAGATAATAATAACTCTTGCCAAGTTCATAGTCGGACTACCTAACGTAGTACTGACAGTTAAAACCCTTATGGGAACCCTTATAAATATCGTGATAGGAGCGTAGTTCGTTATCGTATATGGTAGCGGGACTCCGAACCCTGAGGTTGAGGAGAAACATCGCGATGATATTTTATTACTAATTGGAGATCGGATTGTGGATCCGATAGAGTGTCCTAATGCAGGACCGGACGATGTTGATATTGAGGATTTAGCGGTTGAGGATGTTGTCCTAGAAGGGATAGTTATTGAGGAGGATCCCATGGAGGATCCTGACAAGATTGGATAAAGGACCACTGATGAATTGATGACCATGGTTAGGTCGACTACCGGAGGTTCGTTCAAGTTTGTAAAGATAGTAGCCCCTTTAACGCGACTTACTCGTAAGACTGAGAAGTTCGAATGGACAGAGAAATGTGAGAACAGCTTTCAAGAACTGAAGCAGAGGTTGGTGGTGGCCCCTATGCTGGCGTTGCCGGATGGAAAAGGAGATTTTGTGAAGGGTAGTGACGCTTCGCACAAGGGCTTAGGGTGCGTGCTTATGCAGCACGGTAAGGAAATCGCGTACATGTCAAGACAATTAAGGTAATATGAAATTCAATATCCCCGCCCATGAGCTTAGGCTCGTGGCAATAGTTTTACCCTAAAGATTGAAGGCACTACTTGTATAGAGAGAAGTGCGAGAATTACCTAAGCCATAAGTGCTCTAGTACATTTTCACGTAGAAAGAGCTCAACATATGCCAGAGGAGGCAGTTAGAGCTAATCAAGAATAATGATTGGGAGATTCTTTATCATTCGGGGAAAGCCAATGTGGTGGCTGATGCCCTTAGTAAAAAGGAGAGACTCAAGATGATAATGTCTTTGGGAGAGTTTATAAGAGGTTTTGGAAATAGTAGTGAAGGTAACCGGAGCCGGTACCGAAAAGCTGTTTGAGATTGCAATAGAGACCGAATTATTGGAAAAGAGCATACGATGCCAGAGAAAGGTGATGGATGAAGGCAGAGAGCCAACAAATAAATATGAGATTAATACCGAGAAAGATGATAAGGGAATAATGAGGTATTCCTATAGAATTTGGGTTCCGAAAAGTTCAAGAGCGTAAGGATGAGAACTTAGATGAGAGCCATAGTTGGAGGAATAAGATTTAGAGCAAACCCTGAACGTGATAGTCAGGGAGGTCGCCATCAAGATAGAAGGAACCCATGACATAATGGAGTGGAAAATGAGGATTTTAAAAAAAAAAAAAAATGACCCCAATTATGGGGAGTAGGATGAAACATTTCATACTAAGGAAACAGAAAGTCGAGTAAGGAAAGGAGACCCGAGACGGTACTCCTATACGGCAATTCATGGACCTATCTAGAAAGAACTTAGACTATTATCCCCAGCCACCACCTTGAGGAAACAATGCGGTAGGAAATTCTTTCATGACCTTTAAGTCGCTAAGCTCTCAGAGTTCCAAGGAACAAGCTGACCCAGTCGAGGCAAGAGCCTGGCTAAAGGAAATATAGGAATCATTTGAGATTCTAAATGATTGACGAATCTCAAAAGACTGTTTTTATCACTTACCCTCCTAAGAGAGAGACCACCCGCTGGTGAAAGACCAAGGAAGGCACGGAGCAAGAGATTATAATAAACTGATTTAAGTTCAGTCAATTGTTTTCAGGAAAGTACTTCCCAAGGTTATAGAGATAGAGTAAAAGCTTTAGAGCCAGAATAAAGGCAGATGAGTATGAAAAATTGTGAATCTAAGTTGTAAAAGTTGTCAAGATTCGTTCTGAGGACACGAATCCAGAATGACGGGATGTTGGAATCAATGCTTATGTTATGTTGGTTCATGAAATAATGATAAGAGAAAGGAAAAAAAAAGAAATTGAAGTGGAAAGGAATATAACGGCAATAGAGTTTGAGGAATGATAAGGGAGTTGGGTATGAGGAAACCCTAAAGACTCGTAGAAATAGAAATAGAAGAGTATGTAATCGTCAGGATGAGGGTGATTCACCATGAGTTAAAATTGATGGTTGAGGGCATAAGAGATACATATATTTTTTCCCCTGTAAGTTGGGAAGATTCGAGGAAACCTTGAGATAATTCGAAGGATAAATAATGAGACGCGGATAGACTAAGGGGATAAGAAAGTAAGAAATTAAGAAAATTGGATGAAGGAAGTGACCTTCAAGAAGGTGAAGTGTAAGACCGGTGGCATGATACCCAGAAAGGGAGACGCCAGATATGAAAGATATCCCAACATTGAGGTGACTGTTGAGATAAACAACAAAAGTAAATAAGGAATTATTAAGAAGAAGTTCACGTTGAACACGACCAATATCTTCCAGAACATCCATGTTATCGTTACAAGATTAGGCAAGAAAAGCGGATAACCGTTGTTATCTTTTGGAGGCCATTTTGATTAACCTCATTTTGTATACAGATGTTATTGTGAAATTAGGCATTTACTATCGAGGTGGGAATGATTGAATAAGATACCCATATCAGGGATATATGACTTTATTTATCCATGGAAGGATGCTTGTACCTTTTTAAAGGTGGAATTAAGGATAGAACATTGGTAACTTAAAATGAATCCTAGGGGAATGCATACAGGTTGGCATTTCATCCTTAATAGGGATAGTATGAGTTTTGACAGTATGAATTGGAAAGCATTAAGGTAATAATAACATTTAAGAATCAGTGGAGAAATTTTTCAGAGGCATATAGATAATGGTTCTAGTGTTAGTAAAGGGTATTTTGATATGCCCTGTATCTAGGTAATACAGGAGGAACGAATCAAGGATAACCTTAGAGGTTTTACAAGGAGAAAAGTAATGTTCAAAATTTTCAAGAATAGAAATGATTGATAAAGGAAATATGACGTAATTATAATGTTGCCAAGTGGGGCACGTGTTAAACCACGAGAAAGTATGGATCAAACCAGTAATGGTCGAAATTGTTCAGGGCAATTAGGACTTAAGATAAAAGATGTTCTAATTATGATTGAGAGTCAGTCATGACAGTGATTAACCTCTAAAGACTGAGGGGATAACTTATGGAAAAATGGAAATTTTTTTTTTTACTCATCAGATATTAAAGAAAAGTATTTTCACATAAGCTGTGATTGAAATAAGGTAGAAAATTTATTTGGAGGTGGTTAAAATGACATTAACTGTAAGGAAATTTTACTATCAGGAAAGGCCAAAGAGGTGGCCGACACTTTAAAGGTAAGAGGATAATTATAGGCGCTTGTGCCAAAGGAATACAGTGATGATGGTTAAAGCTATGAAGGTTGTATTATGGTTTGGAAGATTGGACATTCCTTCTGATGACTGTGCAATACCCAACCGTAATAGTAGTTGGTAAAGGTTTAATTCGTGTAATCGCCATGAGCAGGCTATCTATCTCAGCAGGTACTATCTTGAGATAAGCCAGAACCATGTTTCAAAAAGGACTAGATGAACCCTTGAGTTAATTCTTCTATTTAGGGCGTAGGATTAAGAATGGTATTAACCTGCTATCGTTGCTTCGATTGAAACTCTTCTGCACTTTTATATTGCTTCATGTCATGTATGTATGTCAGGATCAGGAGTGTTACTTCATGAATCATGAAGTGGTGATTATGTTACCTCCTTAGAATGATTTGATACGACATGGATAGACTCCGTATGGTTAGCTATTAAGACTTCATGGAAAATGAATGACTACAGTAGGTCAGTGGTGGACCATAGTAAGGCAGCAATGATTCTGCGAGTAATGAGCTGATTACAACCGTGAGAGTTGTATTGGAATGGGTGTTGAGATTGAGTACCACTAATCGGGTCGTGGTAGTGTATAAGTTATCATTGATAGACTAATTAAGTAGAGTATCTACCTAGTGAATAATTATTCTTTCTTATCAATAGAGAGTCGTATTATTGTACGAGGAAGGATGCGGTGCAAGCATAGAATTCTAGTAACGATGATGTATAGAATGAGATCCCAGATTCGATTTTCGATGTCGAGGGAGTTTCAAAGGTGATTATGTATAAGCTCAAGGAAGAGTGTGGGTCCATAGAATGATGGACGGGATAGCGAAAATATTTAGGCACGTGAAATACGATGCTATAATACTTGATGTTGATATAAATACATATATGTTTTGTTCTTCTATGACAAACCTCTATAGTTCAGAGGTAGATTCCAAGCCAGATATTTTATGGCAATAAATTTTTTTTATGATATACAATTCTCTTCAATTCGTTCTTTTCTCTTCTTTTCATTTCATGTAAGCTGAGAAGAACAACCCTTCCAGAAGGGGAGGTATTGCCGAATGACTATCTATCTGTGTGATAGAAGCCGAGTAGGATACCAGCTATTGTTTAATTGCTTGTCAAGTACTAAAGGCCGGCCACCTTCTGTACTAACTATGCGATATAACAAGTGTTCATGATCATAGTGATCTCTCAACAAATTCCTTTACTTCTATATGATTAATCAAACTTTGGAAAATAGAAACAACTGAAAAAGGAGTAATAAAGTGGTGGTAGTATGCGGAATGGGAACACATTCGTGATACTAAGGTTGACGTGGTTATTAAAAGATTATAGAACGCTAACGAGCAAAAGTATAACCAGTATAATATTAGGAACGGAAGGTAGTAGCGATTACGAACTCGAAAAGAATGGGTATTGAGAAGCAAAAGCTATAATGATTAGAAGCTATGATGAGAGTCTGTGTAATAAGACTTGAAAGAATTTGGAATGATCACTTAACGCGGATTAAGCTATCTTACGACAATAGATCATATGTCATTATCGAGATGTCGCCTTATGAGATCCTTGAGGGAAGACAATGTCGATCTCCCTTATGTTAGGATGAAGTTGTAGAGCGCAAGATGCTCGGACCCGCAGTAGTCCAAAGGACCAAGGATATAATAGATCTAATCAGAGGATGGCTGGTAGTAGCCCAAGATGGACATGATAAGTATGTTGATTTGACACGAAAGGATAAAGAGTATGAAATAGGGGACCTAGTAATGTTATAGGTATCCCTTGGAAAGGATTGATGAGGTTCGGAAAGAAAGGAAAGCTAAGTCTACAATTTGTTGGACCCTTGGATATATTAAGACGTTTGGGAAGTTAGCATATAAGCTAGCCCTAACCCCGAACATGTAGCAAGTTCATAACGTGTTCCACGTATCAATGTTAAGGAAGTGTAATTCGGATGCCAGTCAAATAGGGGCATATGAGCGCATAGATATGCAACCCGACGTAACCTATATGGAGCAACCAGGAAGGGTTATAGAGTGAAAAGGAACAAGTGCTTAGGAGAAGGATTATCAAACTAGGCAGAGTTTGGTGGTAGAACCACAATGTGGAAAATTGACTCGAGGGTTAGAAAGTGTAATGCTAAGAAAGTATCCCCATTTGTTTTCTATCTAATTCCGGGACGGAATCCTTTTAAGGAGGGGAGACTGTAATAACCCCAATTTTTGAGAAATTTTGAAACCCTTATGAATAGTGTTTTTGCTGAACGAGAAAACTTTTCATGCCACGCTATGTAGGGGTTCTGTTATTGATCTTATGGGATATTATTAGTACTCTATGTGGTATATAAGTGTATGTAAAGATCGTCAGAATCCAATTCCGAACACTTTGATTTTTCCCGGAAATCCACAAGATACGGAGAGAATTGAGTATAAGTTAACAGGATAAAAAGGATTGAAATTAAAGGATTATAGGAGAGGATCATAAAAGGAATATAATATATTGAGAAAGGTTAAGGGAACCTAAGTAATAAGATCCCGGGTATGATCCCTCAAACGATAAACGAGAACGAAAGATAAGCGAACCGTAAAACAAATAAGTGACCAAGAGACAAGCTTGTACAAGAAGCCAGGGATTGTGACATCATCAAACCACAAGGTGTGGACAAGTGGGAGCATAATGACATGTGCAAGGTGACACAAGCATGACATAGGGAAGGAGGAGGTGTGGTTGGTTTATAACCACACAAATAAAAGGTTAATTAAGTCATTAACCAAAAACAACACAAAAATCAACCAACCAAGCAAATCATTTCATTTTCATCAAACAAAACACAAAAATATCTTTCTTCCCAAGCTAGCTCTCGGCCCATTTCTTAAAATTTGAAGATCCAAGCTCCACCACTTACTATTTAGCAAGGTAATTATCTAAGCTTCCCCATGGATAGTTACATACTTCCTATAAGTTTAAGCTTCTAATTCCAAGCCAATCTTTTTCTATAAATCAAGGAAGAAGATGGTGAATAGTAACCTTCAAGAAATAACTTTAGTTTTCTTGAATTTTTATGAAAGATTAAGGTTATACAAGCAAAGATCAAGGTTCTTTAGGCATTCAAAGCTCTTATGTTGTGTTAAAAAGCTTCAAGGAAGGTATAATCTCTTAACCAAGCTTTGTTATTGAATGTTAAGAGCATAATATGAGTATTTTAGTTCATGAGAGGCTTGATGGTTGTGTATGTAGAGATTAGTGAGTTTTGGGATGTTGTTGGATTGGTAAATGTTGTTGTTTTGATTAAAAGAACTTAAGTATGGTTAAAGTTAAGCTTAGGCATAAGTATGAATGTTAAACTTGAATTGGTTGGGGCTGTTATGATGTGTTTTGGATGGATGTTGGTTGTATGATTGATTTGAGGTTGAATTGTGATGGTTTTTGAATGGTTTAAATTTGGGAAATCGCGTAAACATAGCTGTCGTAACGTCCGATTTTCTTTAGACTGTTTTTGTGCATAACATTAGGACCCGAGAACCCCCTGCTAGATTATGACCATTGCCATGTCTAGATAGCTCGTGTTACGAGCTTCGTTTTGATATGTAGTTCGTTCGATTCCGATGCACGGTTTAGGAGAAACGACCGTTTCAAGTAACGGCGTTTCGCGAACGAAACTTTTCCCCTCGCCTTACTTTGAAACATAGGTTAAAGACCAAAAAGGACTAATTGATGTATGAAACATTTATGGTAAGTGTGCTAGGCAGTTAGTAAGACACTCGCGAAGGAATCGCTTTAAAACTCGTAAAGGTTAAATTATTAAAAATGGTGGAGCCGAGGGTACCCGAGTGACTTAAGCAAATCAGTGAGCGCAAAACGAGCGTTAGAGTCTAAGTTAGTTAAAGTATAGATTTACAAGTAACTTTGGTTTAATTCCAACTTACTTGTTGCTTATAGGTTACCAGACTCGTCCCGAGCCATTCGTAACCCCCAGTCGCTCAGGCAAGTTTTCTACCCGTTATACTGTTGCTGTGATGTAAATATATGTATATGCATTATCTTGTGATATTGCATGATTGTTATTAGCAAATTTTGCGATATATTGGAGCATGCTAATATGGTATATATGCATGTCTGTTTCGTAATCTGGTTATCTATCTGTTGATTTCAATGCTTATAGTTGCATAATACCTATGCTATAAATAAGCAAGTAGTTGCGTATACCCTTAGTATAGGGGATAAAAGGTGAACATATTTCTAAACCGGGAGTCGATGTTCCCGAGTATATTATATATATATATATATATATTTATTTATATATATATATATATATATGGATATAGTTTTTAAAACTATTAATCGAATAAGGTTTATTCGATAACTTTAACTTTATTTTATTATTGAATATTATTTTGAATATTCATTCGAGGACTTATGACTCCAAACACTCTATAAAGTGTTTTCGAGTCTTCAAAATGATTTTTAAAAGTTAGAGCGGATCCCAAAACTCAATTTTATAATTAAGATCTTCCTTTTTAAGGGGATTTAAATACTCGTTTAAAACCTGAGGGATCCGGCTCTGTGGTGTATTTTATATTCGCAACAAGGTTGCAGTTTTGGTAAATGAATTGATTACTTACCCAACGTTCGGGAAGTAAGTCCATCTATTGAGTCGGCATAAGCAACATGGGCTCAGTGGGCGTCCATGATAGTGTAAGTGGCTCAGTGGGAGTCCATCAAATGCATAAGTGGCTGAGTGGCAGTCCAGCATAAGGTCCTAATTATGACCAGGGTGATGACCAGTGGGGAATTCGTCCATCTACTAGTAGAAAAGGTTACTAATGGGTATCTTTGCCTGATCAGCAAGATATCTGGTTTATGCCAAAGGTTTTCTTTTCCTTCCAAATTTATTGGATATTGCAACTCTGTTCATACTTTATATAACAGAGGTTCCAGGAAATGTTTTAGAGATATATATATGTGGATATATATATATCGGGACTAAATAAAGTATCTCATAACTTTCTTTTCATTCAATAATATTTCAAAGATTGAATCTATTCAAGTCTCAACTTGTGGTCTCATCTATGTGATGAACTTTTGAAACTAATTATAACTTGAACGGTGGTAGTTCAAGTAGTATTTGGAAAAGATATAAGTATATTGGAGTATCTTGTAACTTCATCTTTTAAACTTATATCTAGTAAATGATTATCTTATGCATGACAAAGATTTTCAGAAAAACGTTGAGACAAGGTTAGATATATGAGATCACCTTGCAACGATATTTTTATACAGTTATACACTGGGACTTTGTGTATATTATGCATGGAAGAGGACTTCCAATATTTTGAAAAGTATATATGTATATATACTGAATATTTTGCGACTTCATCGCATTAAGATATCAAACTTGGTTCATTTCTTTTGACCAAGACTTTCATGAGTACTATGAGAAGGCTCATATACTATTAATCATTATACATATTATTTTGGTGGGCTTGCTGCTCACCCTTGCTTTATTTCTTCATCACACAACAACAGTTAGGAAAGATGGCCAGACTCCAGCAGACCCAGCGCAAGCGCGTGGGAAGCGTCCCGCGTCTTCCCGTTGATGTTGTAGCTGCTATAGCTGCAGAGGTAGATCTATTGTAGATCAGACCATCTACTTTTAAGAATCAATTATGTATAATTATAACTTGTGGCAGATAATGGCAATTAACTGTAAATTTATCAAGTAATCATTTTGGGTTGTAATAACTTTTAAATTGTGGATTCAAAGACTTGTACTTATTTAAATTTCATCTCTGAGACTATAACGGGTTATGGTGTGTGTTAGTGTGGGGTCACAGCATAAGGTTATTATTATTAATTAAGTGAAGTGATATTGTGGAAAGAAAGACCGTGACGACCCGGATCCCCGACCCCGGATCTGGGGGTGTTACAACTTCACTAGAGGTACTGTTGATAAAACTCTCTTCTTTAGGAATGTTAATGGCTCTAGTATACTTGTTCAAATTTATGTAGATGACATAATATTTGGTTCTAAAGATAATAAACTTTGCAAAAAGTTTGCTAAGCTAATGCAAAGTAATTATGAAATGAGCCTGATGGGAGAACTAACCTATTTTCTTGGTTTACAAGTTAAACAAATTAGTGATGGAATTTTCATTAGTCAAACTAAATATATTCATGATCTTTTAAAGAAGTTTGACTTAATGGAATGTTCATCTGCAAAAACTCCCATGGCCACTGCCACCAAACTTGAATTAAATAAGACTGAAAGGTCTGTGGACATTACAAGTTATAGAGGCATGGTTGGTTCACTTTTATATTTAACTGCTAGCAGACCAGATATAATGTTTGCTACATGTCTGTGTGCTAGATTTCAAGCTGATCCTAGGGAGTCTCACTTAATTGCTATCAAGAGGATTTTCAGATATCTCAAAGGAACACCAAATTTAGGTATTTGGTATCCTAGAGAATCTGGCTTTGATCTAATTGGTTATTCAGATGCAGACTATGCAGGTTGCAAAATAGACAGGAAAAGTACAACAGGCTCCTGCCAATTCCTGGGAAACAAGCTTGTATCATGGTTTAGCAAAAAGCAAAATTCAGTCTCTACTTCTACAGCTGAGGCTGAATACATTGCTGCTGGAAGTTGCTGCTCTCAAGTGTTATGGATGAGGAATCAACTCCTTGATTATGGACTTCATGTTGATAGAATTCCTATCTTTTGTGATAACACAAGTGCCATAGCCATAACAGAGAATCCTGTGCAGCACTCAAGGACCAAGCACATTGATATCAAGTACCACTTCATCAGAGAGCATGTCATGAATGGTACAGTGGAACTACATTTTGTTCCAAGTGAACAACAAATTGCAGACATATTTACCAAGCCACTTGATGAATCAACATTCACAAGATTGGTAAGTGAGCTAGGTATGCTTAATTACTCATAAAATTTATGTCCTAATTGCAATTTGAATTGAAGTCTGAAATGTATTAGTTGCTAGAACAAATTTGACTTCTTAACAAAGATTATTCCATCAATGGATATTTCCTATCCGTTGAAAGTCAAAATTGTTCTGTCAACGGATGTACATTATCCGTTGAAAGACATATACATTTCTGGAATGTTTATCCTTCAACGGATAAAACTGAAGTACCTTTCAATGGATGACAGTTTACTTTATCCGTTGAAATGTCACATCAGTCGATTCAGGTGTTTCACAGCCGTTGATTCTATTTTCTTAACCGTTGATACTCATACATACAGCTGTATGTATTTGTTTTAAAGGTAGTTTTTAGAATACTTACAGTTTATTCTTAAACGGCTGAAATTCACTTACATATATTTATTGTTTAATCTTTTATTTATGCTTTTTAATTTGAGAAAGTATATAAGCCCTTCTGATTTTTCATTTTTACTTTACGCTTTCTTGAAATTTCAAAGCTTTTACCATTTTCTCTCTGCAAAACCTTCAAGTTATTCTCTGCAATTTCTACTTACAACAATGGCACCAGTAGTAAAAATTATGTCTCAATCTGGGTTCATCTATGAGAAGAACAATTTCATAGCTTTGGTAGCAAAGAATGAAGCCCACTCAGATTATCACAAAATGATGGACTTCATCAAAAACTGTAAACTTAGCTATGCAATGCTGGAAGCCCCAACGATTTACTGTGAAGTAGTCGAGGAGATTTGGACAACTGCTGAGTTCAACTCCATAGATATGACCATCTCTTTCACTCTCAAAGGTAAAAATCACTGTGTTAACTGTGATGATTTACTAGCATGTTTTAAATTGCCTGAGAACAATGCCATAACACCACACACTGATAATGATGTATCCAGCATGTTAGATTCCATAGATTATTCTCTTAACTCTGCTAGTTTAGGGGGTATTAAAAGAAAAGGCCTTAGGAAAGAATGGAGTTTTCTTGGGGATGCCTTTATCAAGGTTTTCTCTGGGAAAATTAGTAATTTTGATGCCATAACTTCATCTCTTGTTAATATGCTCTATATGCTTGTTTCTGATAGGTATTTTAACTTTAGCAATTATGTTATGCTAGAATTGGGTACTAGATTAGGTAACAAAGCTAATAGACCTAATAAGATCTATTATGCTAGATTCTTTATGTTATTGGCTAACCATGCTGCTGAAGGTTTGGTCATAACCAATGAGAATAATAAACTCAAGTGCTGGGAACAAGAGAAAAGAGTTCTTGCAGATTTATTGAGAATGGATCTCAACAGCAGTGTACCATTTGTATATTTACCAATCATGGATGCACCTCAGGTAAGTGAGGTAATTGTTTCTACAACTCCTACTTCTTCCAACCCCTCTATTTCTTTATCTTCTAGTGTGCCCATGGAATCTGTGACAATGCCCCAACAGATTCCTACCAAGGTCACCAAAACTAAAATTTCAAAATCAAAGACAAAGAAAACCACCTCTGTTGTTTCTCAAAAGACAACAGTTGTAACACCTACCCTTAACCCTGAGGGGAGTGAACAGGGTGTGAGTGGTGAGGGGAGGGGTGAACATCAAAGAAACCCCCAGGATAAGGAAGGAGAGATAAGTGTTTCCCAAGCTAGCCAAGCCACAGTTTCTTAAAAAGCTGTGGTGGTTGAAAAGGTTACTAGCAAATCCCTAGCTGCATTCTCCCAAAAGGATGTAACTATTGAAAATAGTTCCCAACCAGGAACACAGAACAAACGAGGGAGGGACACAGAAGCCAAACACTCACCAACAAAAGCTTTTATTAGAAGAAAGAGGGCTAGAACCCAATCTTCTACACAGGGTGCACACACTGCACAGATACATCCATCTGTATCTATGCCTTCTCAAACTCAGTTTGATGTGGCTCCAACAAATGTGGAGTCACAGCCCCATTCTCTCATAATTAACACACATCAATCAACACACACTTCATCACCATCTCTGGATGTGGATATGTTATTCCCATCAATTCCTGATTCTCCCTCTTTACAACTCAGGGAGGAGCCCCACTCAAAATCAGGTGATCATCATCTTTTAGATGATTTGTTGGATCACCCGCAAATTCTTTTAGATGTAATTGAAGGATCTGTGTCACCAAAACTCAAATCAATCCACACAGATTCAACAGTTATATCACTTTCAATTTTTACTTCTTTTCCTTCTTCAACGGATATCACTCATCCGTTGACAAGTGGTTGTTCTTCAACGGATAAGCTTAACAGCAGTTATCCGTTGATACCATCAGTGTCACCTTCAACGGCTATTCCATATCCGTTGATAGTCTCTACACACTCAACTGAAACAATTCCAAGTGTAGAAGACATGATTACTGTACAATCACTTTTAGGACTGAGGGAAGGGAGTGACAATTTGAGTGAGAGGCTGGGTTGCTCCCAGGCAAAAGGAGAGATTGAGAGCTCAAATAAGCATGCTATTTCTTCCAGCATGGCAAAAGTAAGTGAGAGGAGTACCACCTTAGTAGGTGAAGGTGAGGGTGTGAGGAGTGTGAGACAGGGGGAGCCCCTGATGCAAGAATATAGAGAAAAAGAGAGAAAGGCAGGTACAGCAGATATAAGGGTGGATTCAGCTATTGCTAGTGAGTCAATGATTGTGGATGATGCTGAAAAGGAAAGACAATTTCAGTAACATTACAAAGCTGTAATTGATAACATTTCCTTGGATGCTGACACTTTTACTCATCCTTTGTCAGCCTATCAGTTGTTGGCTGCTCAGGGCAATGAGGAGGCAGAAAAGACACTACATCTAGTACATACAACAGAATCTCTTCAAAGGGATAAAGCTGCTATTAACAAGATGCCTTCTATAGCTGGTGAGTCATCTGAGGAATTTGGAGTAAATTCTGATGATGATGACTCTGTTTCTTTTGATGGAAGCATGAACTTAGGGGGAGATGAAAGCCCTAGTTCTATTCCAAATTTACCTGAATGGGCCTTGACAAAGGAGTCTACACCAGGGCAATTCAATGTCTCATTAGTCAAACAAATCAGTACTATCCAACAGGCCATTCAGAAAACTTCACATGCTGGTACCAAGGCAATCCTTATAGCTCACCTGGACTCACTGCATCTCATGAAGTTGCAGCAAGTCAGCCAGAATCTGAGTGTAGATGAAGTCAAGAAGGATATTGCTGACTTGAAATCCTACAATTCTGAAAAATTGGATTCAGTCATGCCCTATGGTACAATGAGGGATTTATTGTTGAGATTGAAAAAGGATTCAAATACTGAAAAGAGGCTGGCTAAGTTAGAAGATAGAGTCCAAGTTATTGAAAATTTTGTGGTCAGCATTCTTCACAACCAAAAATCTCAAACAAGTCTACTTATGCAGCTAGCAAAGGCACAAGGCTTGACCCCTCTCCTTGATGATAACAAAAAGGGGGAGAGAAAAAGGGAAGGGGAAGGAGAGCCATCTACAAAAATCCAGATATCTAAAGTGCTAGTTCCTGCCATCACTACTTTTCCAATTATGCAAATCAAAGGAAAGCCTGATGGAATTGACCTAATCCAGCTAGCAGCAGCTGAAATTCAAGTGAAAGAGCAAAGGAGGAGAATTGATGAAAGGGTGCAACAAATGTTTGGCTCAACACAAGATAAATCAATATCTGTGAAACATAGCACAAAGGTTGAACCAATCATTATGGAGCACAAGCCAGAAAGGAGGAATAAGGTTGGAGAGACTTCTTTCAAGAATCTAAAACCTATGGTTCTCAAGCCCAACACTAGATCCAGCAAGGACTCCACAAAGAACCCCCTAGACTTTGCTCAGATGAAAGAAGTGGACTTTCCTCTTCCAAAGCCTGATGAAGACAAAGTTTTGGGTGCTAACATCAAAAAGCACAAGGAGACCAAGGACATAGCTGAAAGAATGAAAATGGCCATTATCTTTAGAGAGGGAAAGAGTATCTGTGTGATGCAAGGACATCCCAAATTCCTAAAGGCCAAGAGGGAAGAAACCAAAAGGTTGAAGAAAGAAGCTGAAAAACTCAAGGCTGACAAAAGAACACAAGCAAAGCTTGAACAACAGCTAAAGTCAAGTCAAGTTGAAGGAGAGAAAGGAATTAAAGTCAGGGGTGAAGACAAGATTGCAAACCTAGATGAGGTTTTTGGGAGTATATTTGGTGAGAATATGGAGGAAAGAGAGGAATGGCAGAAGGAAAACAGAAGAAAGGCCAAGGCACATAGAAGGAATGAAGATAACACTGAAGAAACCAAATCAATATCTAAACCACTACCTTCCATACCTGAACCTTGTGTTGCTGATCCCACTATAAACATCCATGGTGAACTAATCATCCCAAAAGAGGAACCTATTGATTGGGACACCATCAAATTGCCTACCTTTTTAACCACTCTTCCACTACCAAAGAAACAGAAAAGAAAATCCAAATCTACACCTCCCCTAACCTCTAAGAAATTCACTCAAAAACAAAAACCTAAGCCTATACCACCCATTTCTAAAGATGATTATGTTCACATCTATGACATAAAAGAAATTTCAGACATTGAACTCTATCTGGATGAGCTGGAGGATGTAAGGGGAATAGCTGCCTACAGACAGCTACCAGAGAGATTGGTGTTCAGATACAAAGGAGCTGGGGAAAGAACATGGCCTCTCTACAGGATTCTGAATGAAGGCTACTCTACCTTGATCAGAGTCTTTTTAGTCATACAAAAGGATTCTGGCTTTACCAGGACTGCCAAGACTGAAATTCTCAACAAGATTGCCAACATAAGGAAAACTTGGAGGGAGCCCAATGCTTTGCCCAGAACTTTACTCATTCAAGAAAGGGGAATTACAATTCACAAATCACCTAATTGGTTGATGGAATTTAGAGATGATAAAGGAGTCAGAAGATTTTTCAGACTTGAAGACCAACTCAAGATTGCCAGCAATGAAACTTTCAAGGAAATGCAATCTAAGTTGGATATCAGTGATGAAGATGAAGCTGAATTCTACAGACAACTCCAACTCCAAATTGAGGAAAATGACAAAGGGCTAGGAAAGAAAACAAGGGAACAAAGAAGAAAAAGATGATTTGCTCAGACTAAAGGAGCACCCTTGGAAATTCTGTAAATCTTCAATTACCTCCTAGTACATACACTTTTGCAGTACTTTTAAAATTTCTACTTAGTTTCAATTCATATATCTGTTAAGTGTTTTGTTATCATCAAGTTAACCCTGAATTTATGTCTACAATTCTTATAGACATAAATAGGGGGAGATTGTTAGGAATATATGTGCATTAGTTTGATGATATGTTTAATAAAACACTTAAGTAGAAGTTTAGTGTTTGTAGCCTCAACGGATAAGACCACTTTGGCTATCCGTTGATGGTGCAGCTTTACTTAGAAATAAGTCTAGTGTTGTAGCACATTTCAGTCTCTGTATTTGAGATATAATTCTTAGAAGTTGAGAGAAAATATAAGTCATGTTGACTACTAGAAGATATGCAAATAGGAAGGCCAATTTTAATATTTCATGCCTTGTAATTTTGTATAAATGAAGTGGTATCAACGGATATCTTAAAGACCTTCAACGGATGAGAAACAAAGCTTCAACGGATGTCTCTAAAGCTTCAACGGATGTCTCTAAAGCTTCAACGGATAGAGCTTCAACTGCTAACACATCAACGGATAAAACCATCAATGGATGAAGGCTTCAACGGATGTTCTGTTAAATAGCAGTTGATAAGTGGTAGTTGTAACAGCAGACAGAGGCACGCACATGGGTTGTCAGAGATAACTGAAATGTGGAAGCCTAATTTCAGGAACATCAGAAAAAGCAGCCGTTCTACTCTAGTACAAAGAGGCAATAGTCAACAAAGTACTTGAGTGATATGGAGAAGAAACAAGTGGAGAACTTATTTTATTATTGTATTTTTATCTTTGTCTTCACTTGTACACTTGGTGATATATAAACCAAGTAGCAGCTAGTAATTAGATGAGAATTTTTTTTCCAGTGCTGTTTAGAAAAATCTTGAGAGAAAAATTATCTAGTTTGTACTAGGATGCAGCTGTGATCAACATCTTGAATCACAGATTTTCTGAAATACCATCTCTGGTGGAACAACAATCCACCAGAAAAGTTTTTAAGGTCTGTTGTGTTCTTTACTTTAGTGCTTGAATATATATCTGTCTGTATTAGCTCAAAGCAATTCACACACTTGTTTATCTTGAACACAAAGCCTTTAAAACTGCTCAAAACTTGAAAAAGTTTTGAGATTTACATTCAACCCCCCTTCTGTAAATCTCATTGTTAGTCCACTAGGAATAACAATAGTGACATTGTTAAAGCATGTTTTAAGATTCCTGATAATACTGTAACTTCACCACACATAGACACTGACATTATTAACATGCTTAACTCCATGAACTATGCACTCTCTACTTCTAAATTAAGTGAAATTAGGAGGTTGGGTCTTAGAAAGGAATGGAGTTATCAGTGTGATGTAGTTACCAAGGTCTTTTCTGGTAAAATCAGTAATTTTAATTATGACAATATCTCTATGCTTAACATGCTTTACATGTTTGTTACTGATAAATTTTTCAACTTTAGTGATCTTATCATAATTTAGTTGGGGTTTAAGTTAGGGGAGTTAAATAAAAGGGGTAAAAATGTTTAATATGCTAGATTTTTAATGATGATTGCTAACCACCTCTCTAAGGATATTGTGCTTGAGAACCCAACCAACAAATTAGATTGTTGGGTTCAAGAGAGAAGGATTATTGCAGATTTGAACAGTGCAAACCATCACAAAGAGGTGCCACTCTTCTATTTTCTAGTTATGGAGGCACCTCAGGTAAGTGAGGTAAGTTCAGCTGTCCCTACTCTTCCAGCCTCACAAATTTCTTTGCCTTATAGTGTAGCTCTGGCAACTGTGTCAATGACCCAACAGTTGCCTACCCAAGCTACCAAACCATCAAAAATTTCTAAATCCAAGTCAAAGAAAGTCCCCTCTGGTATCTCTCAAAAGATCCAGTTGCAAAATCCACCAAACCAAAAGAGGGGAGTGTGAAGGTAGGTAAGAAAGGTGAGGGACAGGGTGAACATCAAAGAAACCCTAAGGATAAGGTTGGAGAGGTGACTGTTTCCCAGCCTACCCACACTGCAGTTTCCCAACAAACTGCAGTGCTTAATAAGGACATAAGCTCATTGATAGTTACATCCTCCTAAAAGGATGTGATTATTGAACAAAGCTCTCAGCCAAGAGCACAGGCCAAAAGGGTAAGGGACACAAGCTCACCCCAAACCTATACTAGAAAGAAGAAACCAAAAACCTTTGGGGATGCATAGGGTTCACAGACTGTGCAAACTGGTGCTGAAGACACAGTCACTGCACCTTTTCAAAGTTAGTTTGATGTGGCTCCAATAAATGTGGAGTCACAGCCAAAATCTTTAGTTATAGAAGCACCTCAAACACCAAATTCTCTCACAAATTCTCTGGATGTGGATATGATCAACACATCAATTCCTGATTCCCCTTCTTTAACTTTGTTGGGGAAACCAAAATCTAGTGCAAGTGAGCATCATATTTTGGATGATTTGTTGGCTCACTTTCCAATTCTTTCAGGAACTGTTGAGACATCTGTGCCAAAATTCTCATCAATCTGCACAGAGTCCACAATAGTTTCCACTCCAAACACATTCATTTCTACTCACTCGATGGATACTGCTCATCCGTCGAGTAGTGATTGTATCCCGACGGATAAGCTTAAACAACAGTTATCCGTCGGATAGTCAAACTGTTAACCCGACAGATATCCCTTATATGTCGAGTGTCTATGCACAACTTCAAATTTCATCAATTATCTCAAGTGCAGAAGACATAGTGGTAGTACAATCACTCCTAGGATTGAGGGAAGGGAGTGAACTGAGTGAGAGTCTAGGTTGCTCCCAGGAAAAAGGAGAGGAAAAGAGTGAAAATATGCAATCCAGTTCTTCAGGATTGGAAAAAGAGAGTGTGAGGAGTCCCCCCTTAGATGGTGAAGGTGAGGGTGTGAGGGTGGTGAGCCAAGGTGAGACCTTGATGCAAGAAAAGAGAGAAAATGAGAGAAAAGCAGGTACTGAAGATATAAGGTTGGATGTTATTGTAAGTGAGTTAATGAATGTCCAGGATGTAGATAGGGAGGGACTATCTTAGAAAACTCAAGTTGTTATAGATTCCACCTCCTTAGATGCTGAGACATTTACTCACCCTATTCCAGCCTACCAACTTCTAGATGGACAGGGCAATGACAATGCATAAAGGATGCTAAACTTGGTGCACACCACACAGTCTATGCAAAGAGCTAAGGATGCCATCACAGCTTTGCCTTCTACAGCTGGTGATGTTGATTATGAGACTAGTGGTTCAAAAGAATTTTTTAGAGGTGGAGGTGGAGATAGTGAAGAAGAGCCATTGGACATAGGGGGAGAAGTAGGCTCTAGTTCAAGATCAGGCATGCCATCTTGGGCATTTTCAAAGCAATGTGATGAACACTACTTCAAGACAACCCTGATTCAACTCATAAATCAGACAAATTCTGCTCTTCAAACCATCACAAATGCCAGCACCAAAAAGATCCTTCAAGCACATCTTGTTTCTCTGCAACTACAACAAATCCAAGGTTTTCAACATGCTCAAGATGTCAACACTATCAAAGGTGATATTGATGAGATGAAAAAGGCCATTTCTGACAAGATGGACTCTAAATTTCCAGAAGCTACAATGCTTGACATTAAGAGACAACTTGGGAAAAATTCTGATCTTTCCACAAAGATAGATGCCTTGGATACAAGAATGACAGCAATGGAAGCATCTCTTACAGCAATTCATCTACACCAAGCTCAACAAACAGACTTGCTTCAGAAACTGGTGGCTGCACAAACCTCCTCCTCTACTCAGCTTGATGATAACAAAAAGGGGGGAAAAAGAGTTCTAGGAGTGAGGGGGAGCAAAAAGTGCTCAACATTCAAGTTAGCAAAGTAATTATGCCTACAATTACTATCTCAAAGCCACCGGCTAAGGACAATATTGATCTGATAAAGGAAGCAGCATATACTTTGAAAGCAACTGAAAAGGAGCAGCTGAATCCAATCAACTGGGAGAAAATTGATGAGGATATTCAAAAGAAGTTTGGGCTAGCAAAGAAGCCAGAAAAGTCAGCCATTCATCACTCTCAAGTCAGGAAAATCTCTGCGAATGAAATGAGCATGAACTATCTGGAAAGAGGACAGCCATCCTGCATCAAATCTCCAAAGGCTGAAGAACTTTTGAAGTTAAGGGTGAACTATCCAAAATCATCACTAAAGAACCCTTTAGATACAGTGTATGAGACACCAAAGCCGAAGAAATTGTTGTCAAGATCCATTGCCTTCTATAAGGATACAGCTAATTCAACTTTGAAAAGGAGAATTGCTAAAGTTTTCAGGAATGGTAAAGAAATTTGTGTGGTGGTTGGACATTCTCAATTTGCTGAAGCAAAGAGAGAAGAAAAGGCAAGATTGAAGCAAGAAAAGAAGCAAGCTGCTCTAGATGTTAAAAAGGTTAAACAAAAGAAAGAGCAAGCTGCTATCTTGGCCAAGCTACAAGCTGTGAAACCAACACAAAAAATTCCTGTTCAGCCATCTGAAATCACTGAATCTCAAGATACAAAGAAGCAAGTTGAACCACAACAGAAGAAATCTCACAGATACAAGTAATTGGCCAAAAGAACCAAAAGGAAATTGAACTTTGTTGGTAAGGAATTGGAAGATCAGTTTCCCAAGGAATCCATTCCAACTACAACTCAAACATCAAAACCCTCAGTGGTATTTGAAGACATTAAGGTGGTGGATCCTTACAGGAACATTCATGGTGAACCTATTGTGCCTAAGGATGAACCAATAGACTGGGAAAGTCTACTAATTCCTGACTTCAATTTGCCAATCCTTAACAAGCCAAAGAGAACAAAGTCAAGAGCAGTCAAGAAAGTGAAGCTGTCACCTCTCAAATCCAAATCTCTAACCAAAGCTCAATCCAAAGTCAACAAGGGAGATTACATGTACTTATATGACATCAAGGAATTCTCTGATCTAAACCTCTATCTAGATGAACTGTAAGAAGTTAGAGGGAATGATGCCTACAGGAATCTACCTGAAAGGTTAGTTTTCAAGTACAAGGGAGGAAAGGAGATTCAATGGCCACTTCACAGGATCCTTCAAGAAAGCCAATATGTGCTGATAAAGGTTTATTTATCATTCAAGAAGAACTTTGGATTCAATGTAACTGCAAGAAGACTTGTTCTAAAGAAGATTGAAGAACTGAGGAGTATTAGAGCTAAAGATGCACTCCCAAAGACTCTAACTATTCCTTACACAGGGAGTAGAGTGCATCTAAGGCCCTACTGGCTAATGGAGTTCATGGATGACAAAGGAGTTAGAAAATTTTTCAGATTAGAAGACCAATTGAGCATCTCTAGCAATGAGACTCTTTTGGAAATGCAAAAAAGGCTAAATCTCTCAGAATCTGATAAACTGGAATTCCACAGACAGCTCCAAAATCAGATAGAAGAAAACAACAGAAAGCTTGGAAAGAGATCCAGATCTTCAAGGAATTAGATTAATCTGCTCAGGCTAGAGGAGCACCTTGAAAATGATTGTGAGCTAATCTTTGTGCATTTTGTTATTTGAAGCACTTTACAGTTTTATCTACTTACTTTTAAAGTTATATTTTTAGGGTGTTTTGTTATCATCAAGTTTCTCTTAATTTATGGCTACAATTCCAGTAGACATAAATTGGGGGAGATTGTTGTGGATATGTTGTGAACTTGATGATTTCATTAACAAAACACCTTAGTAGATTTTACTTAGTGAAAAATGTAGCACTCGACGGATAAGGAATATAGTCCCGACGGATGACTCAATATAGTCCCGACGGATGATGATTTATTATCCATCGAGTGAGTAGCTTGTGTAATAATGAGTCTGTAGCACATTTCTGCATACACCTTGTTTAGATTCTGTAGTAGCACTCAAGTCATGTTGACTTTAATTAGATATGCAGAATAGGTTGATTAATTGTACATAGACAATGTCTTGTAATTCTGCATAAATGAAATGAAGTCAAGTGCCAGATAGCTACCCGACGGATAAAAAACAATGCCACTCGACGGATGATCAACAAGGCAACCCGACGGATGATCATGTACCCGACGGATAATCAATTCAAACATATGTTGACAGTGACAACACAGTCACATGCGTCGAGTGTATGCAAAAGGAATGTGGAAGCCTATTCAACTGGGTTTTGGAGAACAAAGAAGCATTGCCATTTCCATGCTATTATGAAGATATTCAAAGATGCTGGAATAGAGTAATGAAGCAGCATAGTATTAGACTTGATAGGTTTTGTTTTATTATCTTATCTTGTTACTTTGTAATCTTG
Source organism: Apium graveolens (assembly GCF_009905375.1). Taxonomy (NCBI): domain Eukaryota; kingdom Viridiplantae; phylum Streptophyta; class Magnoliopsida; order Apiales; family Apiaceae; genus Apium; species Apium graveolens. The sequence continues at coordinate 314,192,214 of NC_133651.1, read as the reverse complement.
GTGATATATAAACCAAGAAGTAGCAAATAAAATAACTAGAACAAGACTAAGAACATTATCTTAGAGAAATAATTGTAAGCTGCATCCTTAGCATTTCTCTGTAAACTTAGTTATTCATATTTGTAAGCAGCTGTGAGCTAATATTGCTACACAGAGTTCTCTTGATATAATATATATCCCTGGTGGATACATTCAAATCCACCAGAAAGTTTTTAAAGACTTGTGTTTTTAATTACTTGTGTTTTAATTTTACTAACTTCTTATTCCGCACTTTGCAAATCAAACACTTATATATTATTAAGATAGAACATTTTATATTTTTTGAAAAAGGTTCAAGAATTCCATTCAACCCCCCTTCTGTAATTCTTGTTGCATTGTTAGGGACTAACACCCCGAAAAGTGGCATTCATTCTGAGTGGCATGTCTAGTTTTTACTCATGTGCCAGGATCACTAATGATCAATTCAAAGGGATGGTCTCTGTTCCAAACTCTTTGACGAGGCAGATAAGATCTTGATGTTTCCCCTTGTTCAGCCTGATGTTGAGTGTGAACTGTAGATCCTCTTCATGCTCCCCCTGAGTTGCTGTCACCATGATTTAATGATTCTGATCTGTTTGTAGTGGTTCTTGATGGGGTTCCTAAATGATTATCATGATCATTATTTCCACCATTATCACCACTTGATCCTGAATCAGCATTGCCCTGAACTACAAACACAGTTCTAGCAACCTCAGGTTCTATTATATCCAAAGGATCATCTGATAGATTCTCAAATTCCAAAGATTCAGAATCCTTTTCTCTCTGCAGGCTTGCCAACTTGGTGTCGTCGAATGTTATATTAAGGCTTTCAATCACCTTCTGATCAGAAATCATATAAACCCTATAAGCTTTAGATTCCAGAGAGTAGCCAAGAAATATACCTTCTTCTGCTTTAGCATCAAACTTTCCTAGATGTTCATTTCCTTCCTTTAGCATAAAACATTTAGCACCAAACACATGAAAGTATTTCAGTGTTGGTTTCTTGTCAGCCATAATCTCATAAGGAGACTTGTCATGATCTTTGTTAATCAGGGTACGATTTTGAGTGTAACACACTGTGTTGACAGCTTCAGCCCAAAAGTAGGTAGGAAGTCTTGATTCACTTAGCATAGTCCTTGCTGCTTCAACCAAGGTACGATTCTTCCTTTCTACTACCCCGTTTTGTTGTGGAGTCCTTGGAGCTGAATACTGTCTCCAAATACCTTTCTCCGTACAAAATTCATTTAGAAATGCGTTCTTGAATTATGTCCCATTACCTGATCTGATCTTTCTAACAGGTAGTTTTGCTTCCATCTCAATCTTCTTTATATGATCCACTATCAGCTGAGGTGCTTCATCCTTGGATTGTAAAAATAACACCCATGTGTATTTGGAGAAATCATCGACCATCACTAAAGCATATATTTTCCTTGATAGTGACAACACGTTCACTAGACCAAATAAATCCATGTGAATCAACTGAAGAGGTTCAGTTATACTTGTCATCTCCTTGCTTATGTGCGATGCTTTCTTTGATTTCCCCTTTTCACATGCTTCACAGAGTCCTTCTTGACAGAATTCCATATGTGGTAGTCCTCTCACTAGTTCTCTCTTGATTAGAGAGTTCATTGTCTTGAAGTTCAAGTGCGAGAGCTTCTTGTGTCATAGCCAACTTAGTTCTGATGAAGCTTTGCTGTAGAAACATCTGCTTACTCCATCACAGGTAGACTTCAAGTCAGCTATGTACAGATTACCTTTCCTTACTCCCTGTAAAGCAAGCTTCTCATCTTTCCTGTGAGAGATCAAACATCTTTCTGTTCTGAAATCAACATCGTATCCTCTGTCACAAAACTGGCTTATGCTCAGAAGATTATGCTTTAATCCTTCCACAAGAGAGATGTTTTCAATGATGACATTGCCAATTTTCAAATTTCCATATCCCTTAGTAAATCCTTTGCTGTCATCTCCAAAGGTAACTCTAGGGCCAGCTTTCTCAACCACACCTGTGAGTAGGGACTTTTCTCCTGTCATGTACCTAGAACACCCACTGTCCAGAATCCACATGATCTTTTCTTTTCTTACCTTACCCTGCAAACACAATTGACTAAGAAGACTTTGGTACCCAATCTTTCTTGGGTCCTGAAGGTTTAGGAGTAGAAACAGAATCAATAATTGAAACCTTAACAGGCTTAGCTTTCACTTTGACTGGCTCCTTCTCAGTGTTAGTCTCAATAGTGTTATTAGACTTAGAAATAGGAGTAACAGTCTTGTCTTATGTGTGCTTATTACTCATGTTTGTCTTAGTGTTGATGCAAGTGCTAGCAGTTGCATGAAAAGCTTTATAATATTTAGACATGGTAACAAATGCACATGGCTTACATCCAACTATACCACAAGGTTTATGAAAACTAGGCATGTTAGGCATGACAGGCATACTGGAAGTTGCAATAGATTCTACTTTACTTTTAGTGCATGCATGTGTAAGATGTGTAGCAGAATTGAAATTATTACAAAGCTTCCTAGATGCAGATGAGGAAGATGCAAAATCAGATTTCTTATTAACACCTACCTTTCCATTCCTGTTCTTCTTAGTCTTAACCTTAGCACTCTCACCAGTCTTAGGGTTGACTATTGGGTCTGGTTTCTTAAGTGTTTCAGGTTCCTTTCTATCCACCTTAGTACCTAGGTCAGCTATGGATTTGGCTTTCGTAGCTGGAGCCTTAGGAGTCTTAGGGGATTCCTCTTCCTTCTCTCTATCTTCAGCAATCAATTCCTCATTGATTAGCAAACTTACTTCATCCAAAGGTTCTGAAATAGACTTAGTGAATAGAGGAGATACAGCATCCTTAATAACATATGGAACCTTTTCTGAGATAAACATGTTTATCTCTGATGTACCACTATGTTTCTTACTGTTCAGCTTAGAATAGTCAAGTCCTATTGAAGTCTTAGATTTAAATCTTTGACTATTTATTATCTCCTTCTGAGTCAGAGCTGCATTCTTAAATGCCTGTAACTTTTTTTCTAAGTCAGCAATTTGGGTTCTAACATAGCTTCTATGTCTGCATTCATTTAACCTTATTCTCTAGATACTCATTCTTTTGCTTAAGGTCTTATAGTCCAACTAAAAGCAATTCTAGTTCTTCATTCCTAGAGGTTAAACTCTCAGATTTAAGAACTAACTTATCATTTTCCATTTTATATGCAAGCATGCTTGTATGAACATTATACAATTTTAAAGTAAGTTCATGCACCGTAGATTTGTATTCAGATACAGACATATCTATAGTGGTAAGTTCAGGAACCTGAGATGATTGTGGTAATTCCTCTGCAGAGTCTGCCATAAGGGCCAGATTTACATATTCTTCCTCTTCATCTGAATCAGTATCATTCCAGCTTTTTCCTTCAGCAATGTACGCTCTTCCTTTTTCCTTTACCACATAAGCATTCAGCTTCTGTTTCAGCTTCTTATTCTTCCTTTTTAGATCTTCATAAGTTTCCTTATTTTCATAGGAGTCATTTGATTTAACTGCCTTGGGCTTTCTGCAATCAGATGCAAAGTGCCCTAACTCATTGCAGTTGTAGCATCTAGTTTTGCTCTTGTCAATCCAACTTGACTTATAGCCTCCTCTGGAGCTTGACCCTGACGAGTAGCTTCCTTTCTGAAATCTACGTGATGAACCCCTTGGTTTGTAGTTGGGCTTTCTTCTGAATCTAACATGACTTAATTTTGCAGCCATGTATGCCATAGATTTGTCCTCCAACTGTTCAAGTTCCTCTTTAGTATAAAACTCACTTTCATCCTCTAGCTCACCATTAGTAATTTCAGCTACGACAATTTCTTTAATTGTTGAGGAGGGTGCAATCTTATTTTCTTGAGATTCTGGTTCACGAACTATAAGTGCAGTGGTTTTTGCAAGTGTCGTACTCTTACTATCAATGGAACCAGGTCCATAGATAATGGCTCTTTGCTCTTGCTCCAGCTCATGTGTTCTTAACTTACCATAGATCACATCCAGGGACCTAGTGATAAAATCTGCTTTTTCCCTGATTGATGTGTTCTTTTGTTCTAGGTGAACTGGGAGCGTTAGCATAAACTTTCTGTTAGACTCTCGTATGGGATAGACTTTCCCTTGCAGCTTTAATTCACTTAACAGTCTTGTATATCTCTCAAAGAGTAAAGACAGTGCTTCTCCGGGTTGAAGTTTGAATGCCTCATACCGAGTCGTCAGAATATCCATCCTGTTTTCTTTGACTTCCTCTGTTCCTTCCATCAAAAGCGCAATGGTGTCCCACATATCTTATGCACTGTTACTTCCTAGAAGTTGATGGCTCATATCATTATCGGTCGATACCACAATTATGAGTTGAAGGCTTGTGTTCAGATTTATCAACTCCTTATCAGCTTCTGTATATTTAGACGGATCCCTAGGAGTGGATGAGGAAGGAATTTTCACACCAGTTGCGGTTGTGGATTCAGCAATTACTTCCATCGGAACATAAGGTCCATTCAGTAATATCCCAATGTAAAGTGGATTCGAAGCTTTCATAAACAGCATCATCTTTTTCTTTCATAGGTTGTAATTGTCTCTGTTAAATGGGGGAACCTTTATACTTCCAATTCTTTGGTTATTCATTATCTTGGCAGAATTAAATTATTTAAAATTAAAAAAATTCAAGAAATGAGAATTTTTGAAAATTAAAAAATTCAAGAATTTTTCAAAAACTTGTTTCTTTCTCCGGTTCTTGATTTGTATGTCAATCAACAAGCTCTGATACCAATTGTTAGTCCCAAAGTTTCATAGAAGGGGGGGTTGAATACGATACCTATAATCTTTTTCGATTCATTTCAAGTTCTTCGTTAAAAGTACGGAATCAAAAACAACACAAAACAATTCGAGGAATATATTGTTTTATTAATATAAACCTTGAGGTTGCTACAATCTAATCAAAGTATTGATTAGCTACAATAAATTCAGCAGCAGAACAATATGTTTACAAGGATAATAAATGTGAAGCTTTAATGGAGCCCTCGTAAACTTTCTGTGTTTGCTGAAGTAGATAACTAACTGAATGAATTACATTTAATTGCTATTTTGTAGTCTTTTAAAATTCAATGGATAGGTGGCCAATTATTGTCCACATAATTTATTAATTTTGTTGCATGCAATTTTGTGAATAACTCATCTATGGAGACAGCTCTATGGCGACAAGCTTTCCCCTGTGCTTCCTCTGTGGCGACAGCTCTGTGGCGACAACTCTATGGCGACAGAGTTGCCTTGAACAATTCTTTGTGGTTACAGCTTCTGTGGCGATAACTCTATGGCGACAGAGTTGCCTTAGAGTAATTTCTCTGTGGTTACAGCTTCTGTGGCGACAGGTAGAGAGAGCTGTCATGACTTAGAATATTTTGGCTCTGTGTCAAACCATTCTTCAATGTATCAATCATTTTTCTTTTGTAATTGAATCAAAATACTTTCTTGAATGCTGATGTTTGGTGCACTGGTCTGGTTCACAAACAGCTAGCATTGTGAGGATCCTAATTCAATTTGTCTTGTGTTCCTGAGTTGATACAGACTGATGTTTATCCATTGCTTCTTTCACTGAACCCTTGATCTGTTAAAACTTGAAATCAATACATGCAACTGATGTCTAAAGCCCTTTGATGTCTTATTATTCATGGTTGCTTGAACATAACAATGAACTTCTTCTCATGATCTGTTGGAGGACTTAATGAATCAATCATATCATTTGGTTCTTTGTGTTTATCCTGTCTTCATCTGAAGGGATCCTGTGCTTCACAATTTAATATTGTTTATCTGTTTCTGTTTTCATGTTGAGTTATAAATCCTCGATTACATGTTACATTATATTATGCTTTACAGAGATCTCTATATACATTTTGACTTGTCGATATCTATGAGATCTTTAAATAAGAAATTGACTTGTCAATATCTCCAACCTTCACATCTTCATTTGACTTGTCGATATCTCTGAGTTCTCTACATGCAGAAATGACTTGTTGATATCTCCAATCTTCACATCTTCATTTGACTTGTCAATATCTCTGAGACTTCTCTATAAGCCATTCTGGACTTCTCGATAAGTCATTATGGACTTCTTGAATGACTTCTCGATATTTCTTGATCTGTGACTTGTTGATATCTTGACTTCAAATATTTTTCATAAAACACTTTTATTCAACCCCAAGCTTCTTCACTTTTCTCTGAGGCATGATCATGGCTTGATCTTCTTCCAGAGTTTATTCCTTAGCTTGAGTCTGTTTACAGAATAATACTCCAGTCTAATCTTCTAACCTTTTTACAGACTCAGGTAATACAATACAAAATACAAAATTTATTATCAAACAACTAAATCTCAGGGTTGTCAATGTGACTTAGTCTTCTTATTATATAGGCATGTCTTGCACAACAATCTCCCCCAATTTGTGAGAAGATTGCTTATCACAAATTCATGCCTGATAACAAGACTAACCCTAAGTTGAAGTGAATTTCATAAAACTAACAGATTAACAAATACAACTTTTATACATTTGAAGATTACGTAAGTTCAACAGTTACAACCATCAAGTGAATTTTTCATAGCCTAGTTTTTTTCTAATGAGGTCCTTGAGATTTACTAGTACTTGAAGTTCTTCAATTATTTTTGTCCCTCTTAGAGCTTCTACCATCTTGAGTCATTCATCCAATGAGTAAGTATTTAAGTAACCAACTCTGAATCTTGTGAATCTGCCAATATGTATGTTCAGAAAATGTCCATCTTGTGATATTCTACTCAACCCCCTTTCCTTGAGTTCATTTGATCTCTGCTCAAACATTTCTATCTCCCTTGCATATTTTTTGTCCCTTTCCTCCTTTTCAGCTTTCAATCGTGCATGTCTTTTATTTCTTTCCCTCAACCTTTCAGACATCACAGCATTCCACATTCTTGTACTTGTGTCCTTATCCTTCATCAAGATGATCACCCTCTTCAGTTCTATGGTTGAAAATGTTTCCATTACTGTCTAGCTAAGCAAAATGAAGGAGCCATCCATGTAGTAGATTCTGACTTCTGCTAAAGATACAACACAAACTTTGACAATTTCTTCAGATAGTTGTTGGAAAAAGTCATCATCTGTGATGCACATATTTAGAGGCAGAAAGTCAGTTTGATTGAAGCAGTTCCAGATGACCCCAACACCAGTTTGCATTTTCCATGGTTTTCCTCCAACAGTCTTGAAGTGAGTTATGGTTGGAGGCTTGAATGAAGGTAGGTTTGTGATTTCTTTAGTGTGACATGACTTGATCTGATAGGTATCTTGAGTAGGGTGTTTGCAGTTTGTTTATACAAGAATTTTGGCTTTTGAGGTAGGTTTGGTTGAGATAGTGTTTGGCTAGGTTTGGTGGTTGAGTTTATAAGATTTGGATTTGTTGGACATTTTTCTTGATACTTTCTTCTCCTCCATTTTTCCTCCTTCTGCTTTCATCTCCCCTTTTTCTATCATCCCTCTTCTTTTCATCATGCTTCTTCTCTTCTACTTTACTACCAGTTGCCTTGGTAGATTGACTTGGATTTGATCCAGAAGGTTTTTGCTCATCATTCTTTTGCTCATCATCATCTAAGTCATCTTTGGTGTTGAATTGAGTATTTGGCAACATGGTTTCAGCATTCTGCAAGAATCTTCCCAACATCCTTATCATTTACTCATATTTAACTATCTTCTTCTTCTTAGTCTTGAGATCAGTTTCCAATGTCATGATTAATCTTAGATTACCCCTCACACAGTTCTTGGGGATTGTAAAATATTTGCACTTCTTGGTTTGAGGACAGATGTAGGAACCCCTTGCTTGGATGGAGATATGCTTCATAAAAAGCAACTATCTGAGCTTTCTTGAGTTCACTAAGCAATTGGGTGTCCTCTAGAATGACTGAATTAACTCTATCAATTATTACATCCAGTTCAGATGCTCTAATGGATTGAAGATTTGAGAGAGACACCTGTAGACACCTGTCCAAACCACAATCATTGACATTGGCCACTATCCATTTCTCCAAGAAGTTTCCAACCTTTATAATCACCACTCTCAGAAAATTTATATTGTTGACCAAAGCTCTCTTGTACATGATGTAGTTGTTGTGTAGAGAGACTTTTAGCACAGCTAATAGCTCATTGAACTCCTTATCTTGACAGGGTCCTTCTGCAGCTTTCTGGAGTCTGTCTTTACTAACATCTTGAGAGATTTTGACTTGTGTAGAGCTTTGGCCATAGTGGGATGTAGATTTTCCATCTTCCTTTGATTGTAGTCCAACTTCTTTAGATTGTTGAATTCTAGCTTATATCTCCCCCTTAGTCTTGGTAGCAGGCAGGAGTAGAGGAGTTGGAATTTCTAGCCTAACAGCTTCAGGAAATGAAGGTAGTGGAATCTGTAAGGCTCCCATAATAGCTCCCAAAGAGATAGAATTCTGCATTTGGAGATGTTTGTGGGAGTCTACTAGGGACCTTATGTCATTTTGTTGACTCTGCACTAAGGTAGTGAGAGTAGTGACCTGTGCTGTAAGTGAATCAATGGAGGCTTGCAGATTTGGGACTTGTTGTTAAAGAGACTAGATTTGAAGATTTGTTGAGGTGGAGACTGGTTGTTGTGAGCTTGAGGAGAGAGGAGCACCAAAGGTGGCTTGAACAGAATCCTTGATTCCCTCCATCAATAATACAGAGGTTTCATATCTGGATTGGTGGAGTTGGTCCAACTTGACTCTTGTATCACTGTTGTTTGTGATTTAATTTTGGACAACTTCATGAAGAGCCAGAAATGATTGCTTTAAGTTCTTGATGCTTTGCTTTATACTAATGACATCAAACCTGGTTATTTGCTCAGCAAACTTGTTGAACTTATTTTTTATTTCTACCTGAGTTGGCACAAAGTCATCTAGTTTATCTTTCACAAATCTCCTGATCCTGTCTTGATGACTATTCAGTATCTGTTGTAGTGCTTTACCAACAGGTGAAAATCCTTGAGATGTACCTTGTAGACTTCTGTAATAGTATCATAAACTTCTTGTGGACTGAGAGTCTTGGCATTGCTTCCTAGGATGGTGACATATTCTTCTCTAAATCTAGCCAAAACCTCATCCATTTCCAAGCTAAAATCCTTAGATAACCAAGCATCCATTCCCATCTTGCTCAGCTTCATTGACAATCTTTTGCTGTTGGTCTTTAACATATGCTTTATATGATAGCCTGATAATCCTGATTTGACATGTCAGTTGTGAGTAGCTGTTGGGTAATGTTTGCAAGGCCAGATAGTTGGTCCACAAGGAGATCATTCATTATAATTGGCTGAGTTTGAGCATCCTGCAACCATTGTGAGATGAGGTGTAAAGGTTGTGGAGTGGGGTTAGATGTAAAAGGGATGTCTGTTGGGTTTGAGGTGGAGGGTTGTGAGGTGGTAGGTAACCCTGTTATTGAAATCATAGTTAAACTCACAATAGAAACTGTGGTTGTGAGGGTGTGTTGTTCACCAGTAATAGGAACCTTCATTTGAATTAGAGGGGATTTGACCAGGTTACTGTCATGTACCATGGCCTCAAACCCTTATTTTTATTGCAAAGAACTAGCACTTGAATATGCTTGACTTGTCTCCCCAAAAGTTGGATCATTGACAATTGGACTCCTAGCTTCAATTGACAAAACAATTTCAGCTAGGGTTTTGAGGGGAGTTGTCCCTACATGAGGAACCTCCAATTGAATTGGAGAGGATTTAGATAGCTCCCCCTCAGAAGTACTACCCTCAAACCTTTTAATCTGTGAAGATTGATTTGCACATGAAGGTGCATTTGGTACTATCACAAGGTCTTCAGTAAAAACTGATGAAACCCCTGTGTTTTTATTAATGTCATCAAGGTCTACCCCTCGAATGTAGTCTCTCCCCAACTGAGTGTGGTTTCTAGGTGGTGAGCACAGTCTCTTAAACTATGTCACTTGATTTTGATAACACTTGAAAAGTGGATTCAAGTGTTTCATTATAGCTAGAAGAAATTTGAGATATAAGATTAGTGATTTTAGAATTGAGTATCGGCAGCTCCCCCTTAATAGATAAGGGAGTTTCAAATGATGTGTTCTCAGCGTGTGTTTCAACCAAACTTCTTCTTTCACCAACTTGAGAGTGCTCAAGTTGGGGTGCAGACTCTTTACAGGATGCACTAGGGAGAGTTCTTAGTTCAATAGAGACATCCTGTTGAGAGGATGTCTCTAGAGTCTATTTTAAACCCTCTTTTACAACTGCATCCTTTTGTGAAGATGCAGATGTGGCCAATTAACTGGTCAACTCAGTTTTCTTGGCTTTTCTTTGATTTTCTTACCAGGTTAGAATCATGTTCTGTTTGTTCCTCACCACTCTCAGTAATAACCATTAAGGGTGCATTCTTTCTCTTCTTTTTACTCACCTCACTCTTTTTATAGGATGAAGTGGTTGGTATCCTAGCTTCTAGGGGTAATGAAGATGGGGTCTCAGTTTGGGAAGGCCTCTGTTGGTGGTCCTGTATTTGTACCACCACATGCACATGAGCCATAACTGTACTAGATGTGACTATAGACCTCATGTCAGGCATAGGGTAAGGGTAAGTCCTGAATCTTTCTAACATGAAGATAGTGATTCTTAGACTTGGAGGTACCTTATTCTTTGTAATAAGTAAGCCAAATAGTATTTTTGACACCTGTTTATAATTGCCTATCTTTGTTCTATCAATACCATCAAGTAAATGAATGTCTTGAACTTTATGATTTAAATTAGATATTATAAACCTAGGAAAGAAAATTTCTTACCTCTTGTGGCCAAAGGCATTGTGAGCCTTGTGCTGAGTTCCTCCAGAATCAAGAGCCATGAAGAGCACCAGCTTCTGAACCACACTTGAGATGTTGTCATACCCTGTCTTGCTGCAGGTGAAGGCTCTCACAATTAAATCAAACATGAATGACCATTCCCTCCTTAGATATTTCTTGTTTAAGCTAGCAAGGTTGATCATTTCACTATAGTTGATGAAGTCCATAAACTCAGCAAGTTCCTATTGTGTAGGTACCTCCACCATCCTATCAGTAGGGATCCCCAGAGCCAGGTTGACATCATTCTCAGTAAATTCCACCTGTCAGCCTTGGATTGAGCAGTTAACCACCATGGATACAGCTTGGTTCTCATGCACAACTGTCCTAACCACATCAGAGTTCCAGAAATCATTGAAAACATCCAGGTAAAGAATAGGATTTACAGTTAGAGCACCTGCAAAGTATGTCTCAGATAGAAACTTGACAAAGCTCTTGAAGCTATCAGGAGCTTGGTCAACATCTATGAAAGCTAGGTAGTTGGTTCCATCCTTAGGGATAACAGCTTTAACAGTGTTCGATGCCATTGTAAGTTTTGAATTCGAGTGGGTAAGAGATTTGAAAGAGAGAGAGGGAGAGAGTTTGTAATGAGAGATAATAGTTAAGATTTGTAAAAGCTAGGTCACTTGAGATCTCGAAAGCGTAAAGAGGGGTTATGTCGAGATGTCTAGGTATTTATAGAAAAAGGTAGATGACTTGTCGAGAAGTAGAAATAAACGTTTAGGATTTGATTATCGAGAAGTCACGTGTGAGAATAGATATATATTGATATGTCACTTTCCTAACTCTTATGGAGAACTAGATGGTGACTTATCGAGATGTAAATTAAATACCCAGTTTGTCCTGAATGGACTGAATTTTTCCAATTTTTATTTAAATAAATCAGAATAAAATTGAAGGAATTTATATCAAAAGTATTTTACTAAAATAATTTATTAAATTAAATTATTTCAATTCTAAGTTGTCGAGAAGTCTAAAAAGTATACTTGTAGAGAACTCTATGAATTAACATATATTGAGATCTCTACAAGACTTATCGAGAAGTCATAAAGAGGCTTGTCGAGAATTCCTTCGAGAAGTCTAGAAAAATACTTATTGAGAACTCTATCGAAATCTCAAAATGACGTGTCAAGAAGTCAGTTAGACTTATCGAGAACGCAGTTCTCTATATACTTTTGTTCTTTTTGGTTATGTCTTGTGTTAAGTTCACATATTAAAAATGTAAATTAACACTTAGACAGTTTTCTTAGAATTTTGAAAAATTCCAAGATAAATTTTGAATTTTGAAAAATAAATATACAGAGAATTCTGAAATATTTATAAATCATATTTCAGTTAATTTCCAATTAAATTAAATTAATTTTGATTCACTAGAAATTAATCTGCTGTAACATATTAGGTGAATTCTTGTCTTTAGGATGAAGAATTTAACATTCCAATTTCACAAACAAGTATAGTGAAAGTTGCTTCATCCAAAGGTTTAGTGAAAATGTCAGCTAATTGTTTTTCTGTTGGAACAAAAATAAGCTCAATGATACCATTTGCACCATGTTCTCTAATAAAATGGTACCTTACATCAATGTACTTTGTTATAGAATGATTAACTGGATTAACAATAATTTATGTAACACTAGGCCATAGTCCATTAGTTGATTTCTAATCCAAAGCACTTGAGCACAGCAACGTCCAACAACTATGTATTTAGCCTCAGCTGTGGAAGTTGACACAGATTGATGTTTCTTACTGTACCAGGATACAAGTCTTTTTCCAACAAATTGACAGCTTCCACTGGTGCTCTTTCAGTCAACTCGGCTTCCAACAAAATTTGCATCTGTGTATCCAACATCTTCAAATCCAATTCCCTTAGAATACCATAATCCCAAGTTTGGTATTCCCTTTAAGTATCTGAAAATTCTCTTCACAACCATCAAATGCGATTCCTGTGGATTGGCTTGAAATCTTGCACACAGGCATGTTGCAAACATAATGTCTGGTCTACTAGCAGTCAAATACAATAAAGATCCAATAATTCCTCTATAACCTGAAATGTCTACACTTTTTCCTTTCTTATCTTCATCCAACTTTGTAGTTGTAGACATAGGTGTTGATGCAGGTGAACAATCAACCATACCAAATTTCTTCAATAAATCTTTAACATACTTGGTTTGGCTGATGAAGATTTCATCACTTCTTTGACCGACTTGAAGTCCAAGAAAGTAACTTAATTCTCCCATCATGCTCATTTCATATTCACTCTGCATGAGTCTTGAGAATCTTTGACATAATTTTTCATTAGTAGAACAAAAAATGATATCATCCACATAGATTTGAACTAGGATCATATTACCACCATGTGCTTATAGAATAGAGTCTTGTCAATTGTTCCTCTAGTGAATCCATGTTTTAGCAGAAATTCTGATAGTGTGTCATACCAAGCTCTAGGTGCTTGATTTAGTCCATAGAGAGCCTTGAGAAGTTGGCAGACAAAATCTGGAAATTCTGGATCTTCAAAGCCAGGTGGCTGTTGCACATAAACTTCTTCTTCCAACTCACCATTTAGGAATGCACTATTTACATCCATTTGATACACCTTAAAATTTGAGTGGGTAGCAAATGCAAGAAAGATCCTTATTGCTTCAAGTCTTGCAACTGGAGAAAAAGTTTCATCATAATCAATTTCGTCTTCCTGTGAGTAGCCTTTTACAACCAACCTTTCTTTGTTTCTTGTTATAATTCCATTTTTATCCATTTTATTCCTGTACACCCACTTTGTTCCAATTTTACTTATATTATCTGGTGCAGGAACCAACTTCTAAATTTTGTTTCTTTCAAACTTATTTAGCTCTTCTTGCATAGCAGATATCCAGTCAGGATCAAGTAAAGCTTCCTTAGTTTTCTTAGGTTCAATTTGCAAAAGAAAGCATGGATGTAGACATTCATTAGCAGTTGCACTTCTAGTCCTCACACTAGCATTTAGATCACCAATAATTGCATCTCTTGTGTGACTCCTATCCCACTTTCTGGTATGATTTTGCTGACTTGAGTTTTCTGCATTTTCTTCATCATTGACATGACTTGCAGAACTTTCTTCTCTTTCTCCCCCTGAGTTTGTGCTATCAAATTCAGGTGTGTGTAAGATTAGTTTTTATTCTCATGATTCACTTGCTCAGTTGACTATTCATTCATTATGTTTCTTCTGTTGATCTCAGCTTCATCTTCAGAATCACTATCAATGTTGAGATTTTCAAACTTAAGGGTTTTAGCTTCATTTTCATCAAGTCATTCCAAGCCTGGACACTTGTCATCATCAAAAGTCACATTTGTGCTTTCCATAATTTTCTTTTATTCAAGCACATAAACTATGTAGGCAGTTCTTTTCAATGAATATCCCAGAAAAATTGCTTCAAAAACTTTAGAGTCAAATTTTCCCACATATTCAGAGTTGTCTTTTAAAACAAAACACTTTCTTCAAAACACATGCAGATGCTTCACAGTAGGCTTCCTTTTTGATAAAATTGAGTAGTCAAGATTTTTGTTTATGAGATATCTATTTTGAGTGTAGCATGCAATATTGACAACTACTTCCCAAAAACTTGTTGGCAATTTGGCATCTTGTAGCATTGTTCTAGCAGCCTCTACTAGAGTTCTATTCTTTCTCTTAACTATCCCATTTTGATGAGGTGTCCTTACAGCTGAGAACTCTTGAACAATACCATTATCTTTACAGAATTCATGCAGAATTGCATTCCTGAATTATGTTCCATTATCACTCCTCAATCTTTTTACACAATTTTGATCTTCAGCCTGCTTCTCAATTTTCTTGATATGTTCAATAATGATGTATGGAGTTTCATCCTTTAAATGCATAAACTCTACCCATGTGTACCTTGAGTAGTCATCCACCATCATAAGTGCATCTTTCTTCCTTGAAATTGATAAGCCATTAACTGGTCCAAACAGGTCTATGTGAATAAGTTACAAAAGTGCGCTTATGGAATTCACAGCTTTGCTTTTGTGACTAGACCTTTTCATTTTGCCTTTTTGACAAGCCTCACAAACTTCATCTTGAGCAAACTCCAGATTTGGCATGTCTCTCACTAACTCATTTTTAACCAAGATATTAATTGATTTGTAATTCAGGTGAGAGAGCTTTTTTTGCCACAGCTTGCTTTGCTCAATAGATGCCTTGGTGTAAAAGTAACATATTCCATCCTTATTTGCCGAGTATAAATCTGCAATAAACAAGCTTCCTTTTCTTGCTCCTTTCAAAGCACTTTCACCAGTCTTTTTGCTGATAATTGAACATTCTTCTTTGTCAAATGAAACATTGAATCCTCTATCTATGAATTAACTGACACTTAGGAGATTCACCTCAAGACCACCTACCAGTGCTACATCTTCAATGACAATATTTCCAGAAACTAACTTGCCATATCCCATTGTGAATCCTTTGTTGTTGTCTCCAGAAGTCACCAATGGGTCATCCATCTCCTCAAATTATCATAGCAGGGCTTTATCACCTGTCATATGCCTGGAGCATCCATTGTCTATAATCCATATGGCCTTCTTCACCTTGCCCTGCACACAATAAGGATTAAGTGTGTTTAGCTACCCAAGTAGTGTTGGGTACTTTTTTCTTGTTAACAGAATTTACAGAAGTAGAATTTGATGTTTCAGAAAGAACAGTGTTCAATGATGTGCATTTTCCTTTTTAGCCGTAGATCCAATTTTAACTTCTTCGAGATCTACTCTCAGTTTATGACAACTTGTCATCACTTTCATATTGCAAGGAATGAAATCATTTTATCATAGAAGGAATACGGATCTTCAACCTTTGCTTCATTGTATTTGCATGCTCCTATTTTTTTCTCACTAACAGCCTTTTTACAAAGTTGAGTTAGATGACTTGTAGAGCCACACTTTGACATTATTTCCTGAGAGCATCTGCAACAAATGCAAAGTTATTGCTGTTGTTTACTCCAATCTTCCCAGTCATGTTCTTCTTTTTCTTTCCTGCATTCTCAGTCTTGATTTCTTTGATTGGTATATTAGAAACTTGGTTGACCATGGGCTTCTTCTTAATTTCATCAATAGGAGTGGTTTCTTCATTTTTCTTTTCATTATCTTCATCTGCAAGTTCTTGTTTGATAACCAACTCTTCTTCACTGAAATTGACTTCACATGCCTTGAACAAAAGTGCATCAACTTTTCTCAGCATAAATGGGACATCTTGATTTGCAATTGCTTTTCCTTTGTCACCTTCATTCTTCTTATTGTTGTTCAAGACATCATAGTCCAAACCAATAGCTATGTTAGCAAATGGATTGTTCTTCTCATGGTACTGTTCAACCAACTGAGATGCATTTTTGAAAGACTTCAGTTTTACTTCATTCTTTTCTAACTTTTCCCTTAACACGGCTTCTATTTCACTTGCACACTTGAGCTTGTTCTTCAGGCATTCATTTTATTGCTTGACAGTTTTAAGCTCAACAAGCTGCAGTTCCAAATCTTACTTCTCAATCTCAAGGTTCTCATTTAACTTTGACAGTCTACTCACTTCCTCAGTAGCTGCCACCATGCTTGTATGGATATGAAACATCTCTACACTCATCTTTTTAACAATTTCTTTATATTGGCTTGTATTTAAATCAATGGTAGTTAGAGTTGGTACCTCTGATTTTGATGAGGATGATTCTCCTTGCTCAAGAGCCATAAGTGCATAGTTTCCAAAATCTTCATTCTCATCTTCATTATCAGTGTCATACTAAATCTTGCCCTCAGCAATGTAAGTCTTTTCTTGCTGTCTCTTCGAGAGAGCTTCATACTTTGCCTCCAATTCCAAATAGGCTTTATCCTTATTCACTTTCTTTGGATTCCTGCACTCTGTAGAAAAGTGACCCAACTCATCACAGTTGAAGCACCTTATCTTTGATCTATCAACAGATCCAATTTTTTAGCCACCTTTGCTAGCTGAGTTATACTGACCTTTTCGTTTCCAATTGTTATTGTTGGAAGACAGTCCCTTGGTCTTGAAAAACCTTGGATTTTTTACCCTTATGTTAGAAATTTTTCTAGCTAAGTAAGCCATAGATTGGTCCATCTTATCTAGCTCATCAAGGGTGTAGTATTCATCTTCCTCTAGCTCCAAAACAACTTGTTTCTGAGGTCCTTTGTTCTTTTGCTCCATAACATGAATAACTGGAATTTGAGCATCTTGTTCATTTTCACTTGCTTCATTGTCATTAACAACTAAGGCACTGGAACCATCAACCACATGTCCTTGGTTTACCTTTAATGACTTTTTTTGCAATATTTCAAGTTCATAAGTTTTCAAGATCCCAAACAATACTTCCAGTGTCATTCTGCTCAAGTCTCTTCCTTCTCTAATAGCTGATATTTTCTGTTCAAGGTGGTCAGGAAGAGCTAGTAAGAACTTTAGGTTAACCTCCTCAGCCTCGTAATATTTATCATAAAATTGCAAGTCATTTATCAATTTGTTAAACCTTTCAAAAACTTCAGTAATTCCTTCTTTAGGCTTTGTCATGAAATCCTCATACTGAGACACTAGTATTCTCTTTTGATTTGATCTAACTTCCTCTGTACCTTCACACAAAATCTCTAACTTCTCCCAGATCTGTTTGGATATGTCACAGTTGACAATATTATTGTGCATAACATTGTCAAGTGACTCTATCAGAATTAGTTGTAGGCCATTATCCAGAGCGACTTTTTCATGTTCAGTTTCAGTGTATTTTGAGGGGTCTTTAGAAGCATAATGAGCTGGGATGACCATGTCTCCATCAGTAGATTCCTCAACCTATTTCATGGGAGTAAAAGGGCCATTCTTAAGAATCTAGACATACAGTGGGTTATCCATCCTTATGAACAACATCATCTTCTTTTTCCAAAGTGTATAGTTAATTTTATCAAAGGCTGGTATCTTGATACTGCTTATCTTTTGTGCACTCATACTTCCAAGATCTTGATCTGTTTACTTTCAAATTTTGCTCTGATACCACTTTTAGATATTGAGTACAACACAGAGGGGGGGTAAATGTGTTTCTTTTGATTTTTAGCCTTTTTAATAGTTTGGATATTTAGGTGAACAAAGCAGTTTATAATTTGTAGAGTATTGTGTTCAATAGAGATAAAAACCACAAGCACAATATTTCAAAACTCACTTAATTTTGTATTAATTAAGTTTTTCTTACTACAAATTTTATGTTCTTAAAAATATAAGAACTCGACTTCTTCCTTGAGAGAATACAAGAAATATGAATCTGTTTTTTCACTACTAAACTAAGGACCAGTGCATGCTTTATACACTAGCAGCACGGGGTTACAAGACTTGCACTAAAATATACTAAACTCTTTTCTAAAGTAACCTTTTTCCATTTTAATTTCTAGCTTAGAAAATCTGTGCAAAATCTTGCAGGTCTGTGACTATCCTTTGTCCAGTTAATCTTGGCCCTTGATCTTGTATTCTCCCAGCTACTTTATAGACTTTTCAATTTAGTTGATAGATCATTTGTTGACTGATAATCTTGAATCTTGAATTGTTTGCATTATGTATTTGAGAGGTATATCGAGGTCTCCAGTTTGTTCTATAGATAAGTGACATCTCAATAAATATAATGACTTATCGAGATCTCTGAGTTCTCTATAGATGTATTTAACTTATCGAGGTCTCTCGATCTGTGCATGTGAAATGACTTGTCGATATGTCTGATATCTCTACATGTAGAATTGATTTGTCGATATCTCTGAGGTCTTTATATACATTTTGACTTGTTGATATCTCTGAGATCTCTAATAAGAAATTGACTTGTCGATATCTCCAATCTTCACATCTTCATTTGACTTGTTGATATCTCTGAGTTCTCTACATGTAGAAATGACTTGTCGATATCTCCAATCTTCACATTTTCATTTGACTTGTCGATATCTCTGAGTTCTCTACATGTAGAAATGACTTGTCGATATTTTCCAATCTTCACATCTTCATTTGACTTGTCGATATCTCTAAGACTTCTCTATAAGCCATTTTGGACTTCTCAATAAGTCATTATGAACTTCTCGAATGACTTCTCGATATTGCTTGATATGTGACTTGTCGATATCTTGACTTAATTTTTTTTTCATAAAACAGTTTTATTCAACCCCAAACTTCTTCACTTTTCTCTAAGGCATGATCGTGACTTGATCTTTTTCCAGAGTTTATTCCTTAGCTTGAATCTATTTATAGAAAAATACTCCAGTCTAATCTTCTAACCTTTTTATAGACTCAGGTAATACAATACAAGATACAAAATTGATTATCAAACAACTAAATTTCAGGGTTATCAATATGACTTAGTCTTGTTATTATACAGGCATGTCTTGCACAATAATTTTATTTTTCACGGAGGCTTGAACATATTAATAAACTTTTTTCCATTACCTGTTGTGGACTTAAAGCATTAGTCCCATCTATTGATTCTTTGTATTTATCCAGTCTTCATCTTCAAGGTTCTTGTGCTTCACAGTTTAATATTATTTATCTGCTTTTGTATCATGTTGAGTTATATATCCTTGGTTACATATTACGTTACATTATGCTTGACAACCTTAACGACAAAAAAGAGGATTGATCAAATTTTATTGAGTCTGACTCATAGTAATCATTTATCATAGAATGACTCTGGTTATCAAATGATTGAACAACCGGGAGCAATTTACTTACGATACTTAGTTGACATTCATAAAAACTATCTAATGAATTATGAGTTCAATACATCCTATTTAGCAGAAAGACGAGTCTTTTTCTCGTAAAACTACGTCCTCGAGCTCGAGGTTTTAATTTCTTCGTGACCGTGCCCCCGCTGACTTGAGCTCTAAGCGGAGCGAATAGGTTTTCCATGAGATGTATAATTTATCTTAGGTTAGATGGTTTGCTTTTCAATATGGTACAAAATATATAGGAAAAATGTTTATAGACCTAAGTTATCTAGTAAAATGAGAATGAGGTATCAATGTATTTAGACATATTATCAAAATGGTTAACTCCGTCATACCTTTCCCTTATAGAAATCGAACCCATGTCTTCGAACACCTGTTTTAGTCTCTATTTGGGGTGACATAAATCCTTCCATACAGGAGAAATGACATTATGTTTTTAGCATTTCAGGAAACGACCCCATAAGAGAAATCACCACCCAATAGTATGTTATCGTATGAAGTAGAACTCAGTTTCAGAAAGTATATTTCGGCTTTAAAAAACAAAAAAAATGGGTCAAATACCCAGTTTGAAGATAATAGGAATATTTGTACACAATGTATTTATTTTTATTCCTGAAAAACTGACCGATTAAATTCAATTCATTATTGCTTCCTGACTTTTCTTAGTTGTTTGTGTAAGTTGCGTGAACCGTGATATGTACTTGTAGTTGCAGGACAAGAAATATATAAATAAATTTATTTTCATACTTATTTTTGTAAATGAGTTTGGGTTCGATTCAGGACGAGTTTCGATTATCTAGTCGAGTTCTATCAAACTCAGCATATACACGGCTCGACTCATTTACATAAACGACTACAAAAATGTGTCCGAATTTGACCTAATTTCCGAGTTCAGGCATAGTCGGGTTTTAAAAAATGAGTTTGAGCCGAATTCCAGTTTTTTGTCCGGGAAAATTGCCATTTTATTTAGTGAGGTTTTTACTGGATTTAATATTTTACATTAAAATTTTATAAATTAAAATTCAAAATTAATTTACAAAATTTTATAACAAAATGAAAGATTTTGGAAATAGAGACCAACATATATTTACTCACGGTAAACCATTATCTACTTTAATTATTCTACGGCGAGGGGGAGATAGTGATCTCCGGCGCTTTTAGGAAGATTATTAGAGTCTTTTTAATTTACTCTCTTGCGACGATCATTTCACCACTACAATCATCTTATTTATATCGATTTGGATCCTTTAAGTTTCGATGAACTCCGACGGTCCTTCATCCACTTCTGGCGTTGGCGGATCTGCCGATTTAGCTACTCCCCGAAGAAATTCGAAGCGCCCTAAGTGTATCTTACTTCTCTCTCCCTCTCTCTCTCTCTCTCAATTTTCCACTGTTCTGTTATTCTCTCTTTCTCTCGCTCGCTCCCTCTCTCTCTCTCTCTCGCCCTCCCTCCCCTCTTTCTCTCTTAAACTAAATAATTTCTCTCTCTCTCTCTCTTAAACAGTTAAACTAAATAATCTGTATCTTAATTGATTTTATATATAATTTTGTATGTCAGTTATTTCTATCAAGAAGTTTAAAGAGTAGTTTGCATGGTGTGATTTATGTGTGTGTGTGTGTTTTATCGAGTAATTGAAGTGCTCTTCTGTAGCTGATATTAAAAGAGTGATCAAACAAAGAATAAAACAAATGTGATCCGATATCCATAGATTTGAAATTGTATAATAATTAACTAATTCGGTGTTAATTTGTGTGTATATATATATACCACTTGTGAGGCATGAGTCGAAAAAATTTGGTGCATAGTTGCATAGTTACGAATATATTAGGTCCAATGCTTGAGCGTATTGTAACTAAGACTATTCTTGACAGAGAGATGATCTTCTTGAATTTCTGTAATGTAATCATTATAGAGTTTTTCGTGATTTGGTAATTAATTGCATTCCGGTTTTGTCTTTTAGATTCCAAGTTTACTCAGCAGGAACTTCCAGCTTGTAAGCCAATTCTTACACCAGGATGGGTAATTACTTTTCATTTTTGTGCTTAATTACTTGTGTTTTGAAACTATATGTAAATATCTTTCTTATCTGATTTTTTCGTTTTGTTTACAGGTGATTTCATCATTCTTGCTTGTTGGCATTGTCTTCATTCCCATTGGGCTTGCCTCCCTGCTTGCTTCTCGTAATGTATATAAAACATTTGATTATGTTCTCATGCCTTCTTTTTCTTGTTAAACCTTACCTTTGGGTGACTAGAAACTTTTGTTTGTTTCATTAGGTTGTTGAACTTGTTGATCGGTATGAAACTGCCTGCATACCGGATGGCTTTAAAAAGGATAAAGTAAAATTTATCCAAAGTGATTCCAATAAGACCTGCAATAGAAACCTAAGGGTAAGTTTCCTATGTATAACAATTATTATTATAATGTATGTATGTAATAGAAATAAAAACAAGGACTTTTGTGTAAACTTATCATAGCATGTGCTTTATCTTTGAAGATCTACATTTCAAGGTTAGAGTAAGTAATTTTCCTTGGTATTTCCTTATGAATAACGTAGGTAAAAAAGGACATGAAGCCCCCTATTTATGTCTATTATCAGCTGGATAACTTCTACCAGAATCATCGCAGGTATAACCATTTTTTAATTATTTTTATTATTACAGGTTCTTTTTATTTTTTAGTTTTTAAATGAAAATTTAAATTCTTTCGCTATTCAGTTAAAATTATTTTGGGATTTGATTAGCCATGTAGACTAAGCTCATTTTTTTCCTTGGTATGTTTACATAATAAAGGTGAACTTTTTTTTTGGTATGGAGGAGGTGATAATAAATAATTAACCAACATTTTATTTGTTAAAAGATATGATTTGTCATTAAAATATAAAAGCGATATTTTTACTTATTTTGTGTGTTATTTATGTATGCTCAATGTTATGTATATTTCCCGCTTGTTGAGTTCTCTAGTATATGTAAAAAAAATCTATGGACAACTACGATGATAAATAATTTAACCTTAACAAGGGTATATTTGCATGCATAATACTTTTGTATCTAACGATACATGATAAGTAGTACTCAATATCTCATTCTAGGTTGGTTAATAAATCATATCCCGACTTTATATGGAAAGAATGATATATATATTTCTATGCAGTCCTTGAGGCAAAGATATCAAGCAATTTCCGATCTTTACCCTCATTTCAGTCTCTTGCCGTATATACTAAGTACTAACAGGGCTATGATAGTTGACTCCATATTAACTCACAAGATTGCTTTAACGCTGACCATCATCTAAGTATTATAACTAGTCATCACTATGTTGTACTTGTAGGCATAAGCAATCACATTATTAGTTATATTGCAGGGGATATAACACATCAGAAATGTCAAGCATGCGGGCCTGTGTATATAATAGAGTAGCTCAGTGGTCTAATACGATAAATGCGTTTTTACTAAAGCTCTTCACGTTTAATAATATTAACCATAAGGTCATTTTACTTCAATTTTATTTAATATACTATTAAAACAATATATTTTAAATTTTATTTAATATACTATTAAAACAATATATACTGTATATCAGTTGCAACACATTTTATAAATAATTATATTAATAAAATAGAGAGGTTCTTACTCTTCCTACTGTTCCTCATACAGGGTCTAAGTTTTGTATATCCACTATTGTTTACAGAAGTTATGTGAAATTTGTGGTGGTTATATTGTCATTTGATGGAAGATTAGTTAATGTAAATAGTGGTATGGCTGGAGTTGCTATACGGCTATACCTGGTCATACTTTTGAGATTACATCTCTATTTAGGCCTCCGTTTGTAGGATATGATTGATACCTTTGAACTTCTATTAATAGAGGTGACTTGTATTTTCACCTGTCATAGAATTTACCATACATGATAGAAGTATGCCATTGTGCGTCTACAACTTGGACTTGCTTTAAGCACTTCATTCCTGCATCTTTGGGCCCTATCCGATAGTTATTTAAAATTGTAAAATTAGTCTATAAATGACTTGAGGGTTCTAAAGCTCCAGTTGAAGGTGGGTTTACACATAAAATGATATGTTTCATGGCTTATAGTCATGTATAAGTGCCCCAAAATGACACTTGTTAGGGGCATCCTACTTGTGAACTAATGGAAAATATTGTAAAAACCTGGAACGGAAGGGAAAATTGTTCACGAAATAGTTGTAGTATTTGGAACTGTTAGGGGAATAATGATTGTTGCGATTCATGGTAATTCATTCTAATAAGTTAATCTGGATGCACATTGTTCAGTTTTGCCTTTGACAAGCCTTGAACCGTCAACCTCCGTAAGGGGCTATGGTGATACGCTGGTGCTAGATCCCATTGGTCATGCTATTAAACTTTTTGTTGCTTTTGTAATAAGTCTATTTACAATTGCAGCAATTTCATATGATGATGTGTTGATTTCTTTTGCAGATATGTGAAAAGCCGAAGTGATCAGCAGCTAAAAAGCAAAAACAAAGAGAATGAGACAGATGATTGTAAACCTGAAGCTACGATTAATGGGAAAGCTATTCTGCCTTGTGGCCTTATAGCCTGGAGCTTGTTCAACGATACCTATAGCTTCTCTCGCTCCAGCCAGAAGTTGCAAGTTAACAAGAAGGATATTTCATGGAAAAGTGATAGGGATCACAAGTTTGGAAAAGATGTCTTCCCCAAGAATTTCCAGAACAGGACTGTTAAAGGTGGCGCAACTCTTAATGCCTCTATCCCTGTAAGATTCTTACCAAAATAATGCTTACAAGAATGATAGAAGATAATTTTAGGGTGTCAGATGGTGTACTTACATGCACGATATCATCATGTCTTTGTAGCAATGTTTTTTTTTTCTGATAATTAAACACCCTCACACGGCCACCTTGTCGTTGACAAGATTTGACCTCTAGCTTAGAGGGTGTGATAAGTTCAGATATCATTTTGATAAACATATGTAAATTTTTGTCACTCGCTTGTTGCTGTGGAAAAAAATGACCAAATAATATATTGATGAGAGAAAATAGATAACTCTGGCTTGGTCTAAACAATGTCCATCTCCAGATGTCATATCAATCTACCTCTTTTAACTTTTTTTGACTTCTACGGGAATTGTACATTATTTTAAGCTTCTTTTGAGTGACGTGTGTCTGTTAGTTTTACCAGGAAATTTTTAACATGACATGAAGATTTAATGTTTGGGTTTGGGAAATCTTACAACAGATTTAGTGTTGTGTTGGATTTCCACTTTGAGTACACAAAATGATCAAATATATAAATAGGTATGTGTATAACTGTGTATATATTTTAAAATTTCACTTTTTAAAAATATCTTTACTCTAGATATTATGCTGTTCTTTAAAATCTAAAATTATAATAATATATATAACATATATTTTTACAAATAATATCGTGTTTACATGTAGTTCAGTGTAATCATGTATACATACAGTAGTAAAATAACAGGTTCTGTTGGTAATGACTAGTGAGGTACACTAAATGACTTCGCGTCGTGTAGGGGAATAGACTAAATAGACACAAAAACACACAAGTACATGACATGATTGACAGGTCATAAATTTTAGAATGTTAGTTGTAATCACTTGAAGTCTTTGAGAGTTTTTTTCCCCTTGTTTGTAGTATTAATAGTCTATTATTGTGACTTGTGAGGACTGAGGACTGATTTATGTTATTTTATTTTATAATTTTTTGTAAATCTTTTTGCGGTATAGCTGAACAAGCAAGAGGATCTCATTGTCTGGATGCGAACTGCTGCTCTTCCAACTTTTAGGAAGTTGTATGGAAAGATTGAGGTGGAGCTAAAGAAAGGTGATGTTATTCAGGTGACATTGGAGAATAATTACAACACCTATAGTTTTAATGGCAAGAAGAAGCTTGTACTATCTACCACCAAATGGATTGGTGGAAAGAATGACTTCATCGGCATTGCATATCTAACAGTTGGCGGATTGTGCTTCTTACTGGCATTGTCTTTCGGCATAATTTATTTTGTCAAGCCAAGGTGATTACATTCTGAACTGCATCTCCACTTTAAATATCCTGAAATTGTTTTGAACACTTACCACTATGGTTTAGGTGGTATATAGTAGCGGCTTCTAGTGATTTTTATACCTGTACAGTATACTCAATAATTCAAAGGAAACCGGGCATTGTTCATTTTTATGGCTATGATCTTAATCGAGCTACAAGTAGACCCTCTTGTTAAAATACTTGTTTGAGGCGAGGGTTCATTGAGATCATATTTGTCGGATATTGACATTTAAGTTCTGAGAAGTTTATATCTACAACTCTTCTGTTAGTATTATAGTCGGAATTTAGTGTTGTGTATCCGGCTTCTCTATGGACGAGTTGGGCACTGCATGTTTATCTCTATTACTTTTATATCACCTGTTATATTGTAGTTTCCTTAATATACCCGTCATTGTGGTAGATTTCAAGACTTAGGATACGGTAGTTGTCCATTTATCTTGGTTGAAAATGTTGCAATGCAATGTGATAGGGGAATGTTGGGATTTACGGGAAACAAAAATTATAAGTAGAAAATAAGTAGTGAAAATTTCTTTATGACTGGGAGGGGGATTGGGAAGGGTTAATATGTAAGTGCTTTTGCTAACTAAGTGTTTGACCACCCTCCCCTGTTGGAACAGTTTAGGGAAGTTTCGTTTTGTTTTTTTTACAAGTTAAATTCACACCTCCAACTTTTGCCCTTTCGTGTGGTTTCTAGTATCTCAAGTCTTAACAAGGGGTACAAATTAGTAGTGAAGATTTTCTTATTTATTTGTAAGCTGGTGGGGGTGGGGGCTTTTGCCAACTTAGTGTCTGACCATCCTAACATGTTTGGAACACTTTACAAGGAATTGTTTATCAAGATAGATTCACATGTTGAATTTTACCCTTCCCCGAGGGTTTAATTTCCACCGTCTAAAAAAGGTTAGTTATAACTGATAAGCATGGGTACAAAATCTTTGCCTATCCACATATTTGTGCTTCGTCTTGTATATCATGCTTTTTGTCAAATGTGCAGTTTGTAAATGCCATCACTTCAACCATACTAATTTAGTTACTTTTCTATGAGCTTCTTAGGCGACTGGGAGATCCTACATATTTGTCTTGGAACCGGAATCCGGGTGGTGGATCGAACAATTAGACCTTTGCAACAGGCCCGAGTTTTTTGCTTTCTTTTGCATATTGGTAAATTCACATGCTTGTTTAAAACTGAGGGTAAACCCAAATTTGTATCCTAGTTTTATTGTACAGAGTTGCCCTTAATTTGGAATGGTACTGATTTAAAATGTTTTTTGTATGAATTTATGAGAGCCTAAAAGGGCAATGTGTGCTTTTACTTTGCGCGTGTAAATGTACATGTTCATATATAATTTCACTAATTTTCAGTAATTGGATATCTCATAAAATTGCTTTAGCTGTTCTTTTGCTTGCATGAACTCCCTGTAAATTTTTTAAGTGCAAGTGTTTAATGTAAGTACTAAGTAATAGCTCGGCCTGTTGTTTCAACTTTGCGAAAGGATCGCAAACCACCGGTTAATCAAATCAATAAAAGGGAACGGGACTTCTTCGCTTGGCAAGCTAGATTGAAAAATTAGAAAAAATAAATATTGCTATAAAAAAATACACTCAAATACAACTGTCATGGCTAAGATAGAATTCCTCATTGCTGGAAAGCAAGGAGAAAACTTCAAGAGGCAATTATGCTTAAAGTACTCTAAGCAAGATATTAGTTAGGTAAGCGCCTTCTGGATAAGCAGGGTCAATAGGATGATCAGTTGCTGCTCCGGCTTGGCGTATAACTGTGATTTTTCTGCCGGACATTGATGCAGCTCCCTGAGCAAACAGAGATGTGATTGATAAGATAAATAATGTAATAATGTGATTACTGGTATAGTTTATGGAAGACAGTAGAAACTAGGCCAACTTGTGGTAGACACTGGAAACAGGCTTGTAAACATTTCTGCCTTAAAGATGTAAACTATATATATATATATATAGCTACGTTCATAATAATTGTGTACAATTCACATATATACATGGCAATTGTGGTATTCAATTAAATATATAATTTCCCAACATAATTGCCATTTGTTTTGTCATGGGGTACATTACAACTATTTTACTGACTAAAGCAACATCAGTATTTTCAAAATATGAAAGCATGATCATTGACCAAAAGAATGCACCCTATCACTTCATATTCTTCCAATCTGAGGTCGGTCGGAGGGCTACAAGGTAACCACTTCCGAAGACTAGAAATCTATATACTATCTGTATCTTACATTGCAATTACTGTAAAACGAGGACAGATAACTACTTGCCTGAAGAACACTGATGAACTTTCCGCTTTGGGTCATAGCTCCTGAACATGAGCAAGTCATAAGTAGACCTCCCCTCTTCGTCAATTGCATGGCCAAAGAGTTCAAGTTTCTATACATGCCAGCTGCACTCTGTAGGACCTGCAATAATGGTTACGTGATAAGCAACGAGAACCAGACAAATTATTAGTAATCAATTCTTTTTATTTAATATTTGGATTTATCCACCTGCCAAATTAATATGTGTTTCTGGCCAATCAAAAACACACCATAGATGTTAACCTTGGCATTACAATGGCACCCAGCTAAAATACCAAGGTAAATCCTCAACAAAATTCGAGATGATTGCCACTAGCTGAACTCGGCAGCATTACATATGGATGACTAAATGTATATGCATTAATTTTATACTTGTGGCTAAAATAATTAGCAATTAAAGTACATAGTAGGAGTTTTAATGACTCAATCTATATCAGAAGTTACAAACCGGCAAGAAAAATATGTAACCTATTCTTTTATTAGGAACATTATATATGCTTTTTACTGCAGCACTAACAGTAATCTAAGTCAAGAAATAACTAAGAAAACGCTACCTTCTTTCGAGGGGCCAGTTTAGGGGGATCCATAATAACTATGTCCCACAATTCATTCCTGGAAAGAGCATCCTTCATAAAAAGGGTTGCATCTTGTTTCAAAAATGATATTTGTTTGGTATCCAGATGATTGAGAGCAATATTTTGGTTGGCTAGCTCCAAAGCAGGTGAAGAAGAATCAACACCTGTCAAACATTAACGTGATAATTCTGTATTCCAGAAGTTTGCTGCTACTCGTGTGCATAGTGTGAGATTAGCTCATCCCAATTGAGTATCACATACATATAATCTATGATTTACTAAACACCTTGTCCCCTACTATCGAAGGACCAGAATTTTGATATCCAGGATATTTTAAATATATGTTCAAGAGTTGATTTACTGGGAAGGCCTTTAGATAACAATAATTACTTAATATATATGTCGTGATGTATTCCAGTGTAAGCACATGTCTGAAAGTATAGCAGAAAAGGGATGAGGAATGGGAACATAGTTCTTTTTATCAAATTATCTGTAAGGCGTACTAATATATCAAATAGATCCTTATGAGTACGAGTAGATCCGCTGTATATATATAGCTCTACCCTTACTTTTTAATTCATTTTACAAAAATCAACAAGCAATGTAAAAGAAATATAGAGATATGAAGATAATGATACCAGTAACACTTGTAGCCTGTCCACTGGCTGCATTTAGAGCGAAACCACCCGTATAGCAGCACATATCAAGAACTCTCTGACCTTCTGAAATATTGCGTATAAATTGACGGTTTTCACGTTGATCGGCATAAAATCCCGTCTTCTGGCCTTCCAGTGAAATAACATAAGAAATCCCATTCTCTACAACCTGACACAAAGAAATGAATCCTTTGAACTGCTAAATGTAGCTCTTCCTGTAGCATATTATAATTTCTTGTATTAACAAATTAACAAACTGTATGAATTTCTTGTCAATATCTAATTCTGGTGATCATACGAGCTTTAGCAGAACAGGAGTTATAAACAAAATCCAGAGAAGAAAACCAGCTATCTTGGGTACATCAAATTGAAGGGCTAGTCCATTCATTTACTCATACCTCGTTGGATGCTAAAGAATTTTTATTTCCCAAATCTTTACTCTCAAAAAATTCTGTTACCTCTTTTGAAAAAATATAAAACATTCAGGTCATTGATCTGGCATGACGGGACTATATTTTCTTATGCAGGTCAATTAGATTCAATTACTTTGTCAATTTACCAGTAAACTGTCTCCGTCAAATAAATAGGGTCTAATCTACCCTGATAAGCAATTGTTATAATCATATACCTTTACTCTTTCGGGAGAAGCCGGTAAATGTACTTCCGCAAGATTAGATAAGTCAATCCCTTCTTCCTTCAATATCTCAGTAGAAGGTCTCCAGCATATATTACTGACGGCATCTAATCTACTAATGCAGCCTTCTATCTGTGGCTTGTATTTCTCGACCCAAGCAGCCGATGATGCGACAACAGCTACATCGCCAAATATATCAATGATAAGACCTGACAATCTAAGTACAGCAAAGACCACAAAAACTAAGTAGCTAGAGTAGGAAATAAAGAATTTTAAACAGGATAAGATGAAGAGTAAGTGAGAAAAGAAAAGGAGCATTTTCTGCTCTCAAGTAATCCAGAAGAAAGTATCATCCATGAATAATATTATTCTCATACTGTTTACTAGAAACAATGCCCAAGACATGCACCGTGGGCGCTTACAATTTTTATAATAACTTGGAATGATCCATATAAGCAGCTAATGAACAGGAGGGGCATGAATAAAACTACAGGCAGCTGTCAGGTTACGGAATACATGCCACCTTTTAGCTGTCAGCTAATGTTAGAATACTAATTCATGTGGTTATTTTGAAATAGAGATGGTTTTACAATAGTGAATCAAGTATATAATAGTAGAATACCTATCTCCTTCACTGTTGACAAGACGATATGCGTTTGTACAGTTAGAAGGGAAGCCTAAGCTCTTGCGTAATTTAACAGCTGCGTCAATTCGTGTTATAACCAGTTTCTCCATGTTCAAGGCACAATGCGGATCTCTGCACCAATTATAGCAACAATTTATTAAGCTTGTAGTTAAAAGGTGAGTTTCAAAAAAAGAGACTTATCACAAAAATTCATTTATGTACCCTATTGCTTCGTCTTCTAGCTGCATAATTCGAACACAGAACATAGAAACTGAATTGTACAGGCCCCAAGCAATAGGTTTTTCAGTCCCATCAGCCACGAGCACTATGTCACCAGTCTTTGGTGGTGGTCTCCCAATTATTCTATCTACTGCCCCGCTATACACCATTGGACTTCCTTCCCTAAATAGTTGTGTTTTCCCCTTCTTTAGGACAACCTTTGCAGTACCTAGTATTCAATCCAGGTTATTAAATTGGCTTCATTGTGTAGCTGAAATTTGATCAGGCTTTCTCAACTTGCATTTTTAACTAATTTTAAGCATGATTTTCCTAGGAAGCACTTAAACTGAGGAGTTTATTACATAGATGTTTGCTAAAATCAAAGGAAAGATTCGAACTACTGGTGAGCTACTCAAAGCTCTTTACACCTATAATACTCAAACTTGGGTAAGTAAAAATTGAGTTGAGAACAGGATATTGTACTTCATCAAGTTAAGCTAGAGTATCAAATTATTCGACTTGTGAATATGGTAAGAAAGGTTTTTTTTTTACCAAAAGAAGTAGTAATCCGTTCCAAAGCTTCTAAGCTAAAAAATTAAATTATTTTACATGTCGAGCTCCAGATTTGAAATGTTTAGTCCATTTAATATTATAAATAATTCATTTTCGTGTGAGACAGGATCAAGTTAAAGTACTTTGGCAATAAAATTCTACAAAATTATAGCTCGCAAGAAATGGGCATTCAGGGCTTAATTGACTAGGCGAAATGAAAATGTTTTATCTAATTATACACATGAATAAACAATAAACAATACACAAACAATTGTGGAGCATATATTCAGTTCAGTTGAGAGAGAGGGAGAGGGAGAGAGAGGGATGACCCTTGTAGTTGTTAGAAGCAATATCTTGAAGAGTGGAGGTGGCGGAGGAGGAAAGGGAGAAAGACCTTACTAAGAAGCGTCCAGCAACACCCATTTCCAAAGGCCCTGTGGATATGGCAACTCTACAGTCTGCTTAATGCTTGCACCTTGTTCATATCATAGTTCTTCAGTTCAGTTCAGTTCAGTTTTTGCTACTAATCTCATAGTTTGTCTTTGTAATAGAAACTTTTACATTTACGAATTTTTTTAAATAATTTGTGATACCAAATTTTAGCGTGTATGTGAATAAACATAAAAAGTCGAATTAGGTTAAATTTATTTGGGAAAAAAAATCAATATCCATGTGCTCATTCCGAAAGCTCTTGCCTTTGGTTTTCTTTTCTTTTTTTCAATTTTTTGAAGTTCTTTTAGGTAATGTAAAAACATTTCTTATATCATCTTCAATACAACAGTAAAAATTCATTGATATAAAAACTTATTTCAACCGAATTTCAAAAATTACACCAAAATGGGGCGACATTAACCGTCAAATTTGATGTTATACCAAAAAATTTAGAGTTTTTTAAATTTCAACACTATTTTTCTATTTTTTTCACAAAACAAATCATTAATTTTGTACCCAAACTCTTTTATACTCTTTTATTATTTTTCTTTTATTTGAAAACTTCAGTTTATAATTTATTAGTTAAATAAAATTTAAACTTTGTTTAATATTTAAATTTTTTAATTATAATCATTCACGTGAGAAAAATTATATAATTTAGATACGCATATACATGATTTTAAATAATATCAGATTCACTTAATAATTAGAAATGAGATAAAATATAATAAAAAAATCTCTACATTAATTGAAATGTTATTTTTATTATGCGAGTATCGCTAAATACATCCTCTCACCGTATACATGATTGAGTAACTATTAAATCAAATAGTCTGGTAGTCCGGCAAATCACCTGGACATGCAATATTAATATCAAATATTGTTCAGGTTAAAATCGAAAATAAAAAAACATATTTTGTACTTAAAAATACTTTAATGATTATTTATTATAGGAATATGAAAATATAAATTATTAATCAATAGTTAAATTTGAGTTTTCATTATGATAAATGTTTTAAAGGCTTTGTAAATTATATAAGCTGATTATTTATTTGTTGTGAACAAGCTGTTTGAAAAAGAAAAAAAAAATATTATAGTAGAATGATAATTATTCCTTTTAGCATGAATTTTGGGAGATGGGTGGTTTTTTTATCATAGAAAATCCGCCGCTATCATTTGAGTGCGCACTGAAATAAACCCCACAACAATAGTCTGCTTTTTGAATCAGAATCAGAACATGTCGCTTAAATACGGTTTATCATGGTTCACGTGATTTGCCGGTTATTACGTGAGTCTGTGTGCTTTACCTATTGCGCATAATTTACTCATTGCGCTATTGCGTGTGCCGTGAGATTTATACATTGCGCAGTCGAAAAGTAGTTTCTGGTTTCCTACAATAAAGAAAAGAAAAAACTCAATAATATTGACTAAGTTTTTCAAAAAAATTAATAAATGAGGTGATTAACATGAGATCGATTTTAATTTATGAGTGCATGCGCACAATATAATAATAATTTTAAAAAGATTATGAAAAACCTAGCATTTTTGGTAAATATTTTATGCTCACAGATTTTAGAGATAAACACATGTCTAGAGCTTATTTAAATTTTACTCGACCAATGAAATCCATCAATTGCTAAAATTGTGCCTAGGGTCTTCCGGCGGGAGACTTCTAATTAGCCCTAACAAGTGATTTAAATCAATTACACTGAAGAAATGAACACATTATGTATTCACACCCGCAGGTAACTCATTCCCCTCTTCACTATTATTTCCTGAATTTTAAGCTCATATTTTGCATTTTATCTTTACCTGAATATCTTAATTTCACAATTCACCGAGTAAAAAATCATTCTTTGTTGAAGATTCTTATGCTTCTTTATAATCTTTACGCCCCAACAAATTCATTTTATGATTGATTGTATATTCATTTATGTCTTAATTTTACACCAGGGACTTTTGAAAATGCCATCTTGGTTCAGATTGTGATGTTTTCTTTTAATTACCTAACAAACTTTTAATTACCTAAAATTCAATAATCATATAAAATTGCTACAAAACCACGTAATCTAAGGAGTAATTACGTGCCTGTTTGAGAAATCATAAAATAAGTAATTTATAATTTAAAATTATTAAGCGGCTTAAAAGTGATAAGTTAATGAATACTTATGTAAGTGTTTGGTTAATTTCACTTATAAGTCAGATTTTTTTAATTAACTTAAATAAACTAAAATAAATAATTTTTAAATATGAATATCTTAATTCATGACTTTTAAATTAATTTAATATTTAAAAACATATATTTAAAAACTAAAATTAATAAAAACGTAAAAAATCAAAATAAGTTGAGAAAAAAGTATGCCGTTACTATCAGTTTATAAGTTGTAAATTTCACTTATAAGCTGGGTTGACAAACAGTCGGAGATAAGTACGGGCTTATAAGCTATAAATAACTTATAAGCGTGCAGACAAACAGGCCCTATGTTAGCACAGCTACAGTTAATGCATCAAGCTTCTCGATTTATTACTTCCCTGAAGTTGGAAAAAGAAATTCAGGAAGTTGTTCGAATTGTAAGTTGAAACATGGTGATCCTTCCTCCCGGTTTTGGCATTCTGTAACATACAATAACTATAATCTCAACTGTATAGTTTATGACAATCCAATGCATACTGGACCAACTCCCTACCACAGTCAGATTTTTGGATAAATTAGTTGACTTGTTCTTGTAAAAGTCTCAAACACTCAAACGTTGTGGGATGTAAAATGTGTATATACAGTTTCTTAATAAATTGCATCCACAAGTTGGTGGATTGTTATTTCACGCCTGAATAGTCAAGATCTGCTCATTATTTCATTGCTACTATATATAAAAAATCAAACCAAACATGGCCAGCTGAGTATATAATTAATATGCTAATTGAACAGAAAATACCAAAAGAAAAACAACCAAAACCAAGAGGGGTTGTTAATCTTCTGTTATTGCAAGTCTGTTTGGGTGATGATTGATGAACATGGGATAGCTGAAATACAGAATCATTCATGTGAGTATTTATATATGATATTGTAATTGCACATTGTAAGAGTCATATTTGATAGCATTAATAGTGAACAAATTATCGAAGCCTTTTGAAAGATTTAATCTAATATGTAAATTGTATCTAACATTCATAATAATTACAATCCATAGAGTTCGTATAATTCAACAATAAGAATAATCTATTGCCGATATCCAAGTCCATGCATTCCATTCCTTCAGCTAGATATAATATATTATAATGTTTATATCAGGCTTATGTAAAAAGGATTTTTGATACATAAAAGGCTAACATAATATGATTATGTTAGCGGATATCTTTCTCTTTTTCGTGGGGTATGCCCTTAAATGGTGTTCCCTTGTCTTTGGAGTAATATATTTTTTGTTTAGCAAAAAAAAAACATAATTATAATTATTATGAAAACATAACGAACATTTGCAAAATGTCACTGACAGCAGCTGTAAGAGGAGCCTCAAAGTGGGGGAAGGAGAAACATGGGGAGAGGGGAATGGGAGCATGAGGGAGGGTCCAAGGCATCCGGAGGGATCTAGTTGGTGATGCATCTTGCAAAGGTAAGAGAAAAGGATTTCTTATCTCAGTGTTGCTGGTTTTTCTTATTTCTTTATTGTTATGTATCTCAGTGTTGCTGTTGGTTGCATGTTAATCAAAATTTATATAAACTGTTGTGTTTTTCTTTTCTTACATGTATAACTAGAAGATTTTTTAATTATTCTTGGAATGAAAATTGAAATTGAAGAATAGGTTGACTAATAAGTGAAAATAACAAGAGTATATGGAATGATATTCATGTATAACACTTGTGCCTATTAGACATTATGTGAATCAATCATATTCAATATATTGTATGTGTAGTATGATAAAGTTATCGATTAGATTAGCTGAAATTATTTTATTAAATGCTAGCATCAAACCATTTTCAGAAGTACACCTGAATTTCAAGTTGATTCACTTTCATAGTTCGTATAAGTTCAACTATTGTGAAGACAATTTTATTACAAGTTAAACCCCTCCTTTCCACCAGCTAAATAATGTTTTTGTTACATTGAAGTTTATAGCATGTTCAGTGAAAAAGGATTCTCAATATATAAAAGCCTAACCCCACTTACTAATTACAAAATCCATCAGGGTCCACTAATACATTAGACTTGTAATCTAGTTAAGTAGTAAATTACAAAATTCTTAATAGATGAGCAATCAAATGCTTGTAAGGAAGCGTCTTTCCTGCCGGGATTCACTTGAGCTTGATGCTCTATGCTACATGCTTGTTGCTTTATAAAGTGAACAGGAAAAATAGGAAGGAAACTATTATTATGTAATCTCTATAATGACATTATACGAAACATATGTATATCCTTTATTATCAGAAGTAGGTGAAATGGCAACCATCATAACCTGCAGAGGAAAGAAAGAAGAATTTAATTACTAACAATCACACACACATGGAGATAAAAGTACAACATTGTATATCAGATTATTAGATTTTGAGGTTACTTACTGGGATCTACAGTGACCAAAATTGCTGTTCCTCCAAATTCACAAGTGCCTCCAGCTACTTTAGATCTTTGCCAATAGCTATTGAAAGCATAAGAAGCATGGGCCAGTAATGTGTTTGGCTTATAGCATGCCCCACTGGGCTGAAGTGAATCACAGTCTGCACCTGAACCACAAGCATAGTTCATAGCTTCTTGAATAATTGGGTCGGGGACTGCTGGTTTAGCAACGCACCAAAGGGCCGTGCCTGACCCACTACGGTGAGGAGGAGGTTGCGGATACACGACGGGTGGTTGGAATATAGGAGGGCTTGGGATAGATATGTCGGGAGATGGAATATCTGAAGGTGGGCTGGTTCCGGAACTTGGTGGGCTGGGCTCATAGAAAGGTGGATTGAGACCTGGGGTTGCGGGGCTTGGGATGTCGACAGGGGGAACTGGTGTGTACCCGGATGGACTCGGGATATAACTGGATGGGCTCGGTATGTAAGTTGATGGGCTCGGGTTTGTGACATCTGGGCTCGGTATGTAAGTTGATGGGCTTGGATTTGTGACATCTGGGCTGGGAATGTAAATTGATGGGCTCGGGTATGTAACATCTGGGCTGGGGATGTAAATTGAGGGGCTTGGATATGTAACAACTGGGCTGGGGATGTATATTGATGGGCTTGGATTAGTGATATCTGGGCTTGGATTAGTGATATCTGGGCTTTGGGGAGGATTTGTTATGGGTAATAGTGGAGGAGAAACATTAGGTGGTAGTTGTGGTGGGGATGTTGTGGGGGAAGGTTCTCCTTCCGCTGGTGGAGGCAGGGATGAAGGTGTGTTACTTCCTGCAGGAACTGGGTATACGGAGGAAGGAGGTGGTAGTGTGGTGGAAGGAGGGTTTTCGCAGAATGGCGGTGTATTTTCAGGCAATGGCATTGGTGAAAGAGACTCAAAAGGTGGAAGAGAGAAGGGGGAGTTTACACCATAAGGTTCGGTGTTGGTTGAATCCACTGGTCTAGCAATGTCTAAGTGCTCCACTACTTTCAACTTCTTGGGTGATAAGCTTCTTGAAGTTGTGAGAGGTCTTAATAAATGTGTTATCTTTCTTGCATCTGCTAAACAAAGATATGAACATTATTTGTATGAGTGATAAAAGATGCACTTGTTTTTGATGAATTACCAAGTCTCTTCTATAATAATGCTTTGAATTTGTAATTTTGATCCAATATTTTTCGTGATCGTACCTATATATCATGTAAATCAAACGACACTATTAATAAATGTGCTACAACTTAAGCGTGCTGCACAACAAGGGATTTTTACAATAGTTATGTGCAGAATTACACACATGTTGCCCAAAGTTTGTCTCACTTAAACTATCAGCTAGTTACATCTTTTAGTAAGAATCCACACTTTCATTAAAAACCAGACACCAAGTATGAATGCAGTAAAATGCAATGACATAAACAACAGAAAAGGAGATAGAAAGGAAAGATTTACCACAGCAAGTAAAGAAAGTAGTAAAACAGAGGCAGAGGACTGAAATGCACACTCCAATATGAAGTAGTCTTCTTATTTCCATGACTTAATATCAAGAAAATCAATATAATTCTATAAGCTAATGATCAACCTGCAACACCACACCACAGCACTGGTTATGAGACAACAAAAAGGGTTTATATAATTGTAGAATATAGATATAATACAATTATGAAGTACAGAGAAGATGATCATATAACATGATTCCCAAGCACTTCACTTTACACTTAGTAGTACTAAAGTTATCAGATGTGTACATGAAGAAATGTTAAAGACAGAAAAAAGGGTTGTGGGATATGAGCCCAGTTTAATGGGCTTGCTGTGTTTGTAGTAGAGGCATATATGCTTGCTTGACATTGGAAATATACCAAAAGGTTGAGCTTTTGTCCCCTTTTTCTTATTTTGGTTGGTTTTGCTTGCTTTCTACTCAATGTTCTTATTAGTTTCAGTTGTATAATTTTGTTTGAAGGGGTCACTTTGATCACAGATACTTTAAAGTTTGTAATTTTATAAAAATCCCAGGTTGTTTTTTCAACTTTTACAACTCAGGTGAATGGTGATCCCTCTAGTTAGTTTTGCTCTGATAATCTTAGGAGAACTGGAGAACAAAGTAAAAAAGGATTACCTCCATCTTTTAAACTCAGTTCTGCATCTGGTGGTACACTAGTCATACCAGTGTAGAACCATACCATTAGCGTCTTGGGAAGATCCCGATGTATGCAGCCTTAACCTTATTCCGCATTTGGTTGCAAGTGATCCAATTTCATGAGATTAAAAACGAAGCAGATTCTACTGCTTCGTTCGTTGAGCCTATTAGTAACAAGATTATACACTTAAGTTTACAGACACATCTTTGATATAGAACAGCTTACAATTATGAGCATGTGATTAGATATTAAACTAATTACAATGATTGACCTAATGGAAGTCCTTTTCCAAGAAAAGGCTAAATTTACTAATGATGTAAATGTTCCAGAAATACAAACTTCTATTTTAACAACATTAGTATTTTATTTCTCTATAATTGTTTAGATTATGTGAAGTAAATGTATTATAATCAAAACAATTAGTGGATACTCATGTCACAAATCACAAGTTGAGAAATCCCAACCTAGTTTCTACCATTTAGTTAAAAACTATACATGTATACATTTTATATGTTTACGAAATTCAGGTCAAATTATAAACAAATGGAATAAATAAAAATTATATTAAATCGTCATTTTTCTTTTTCTATTTCCCGTAAGATTTTAGATTTATCTTGCTTCGTGTAAGATTCAGTGTGACAAGTGATTAGTGAGGCTAAACTCAGTTTTCTCAAATATCTTAAGTCTAAATTTTGCTTTCTCATTCTAATGTTCACATTCACTAATTTAAATTGCTCCTCACCTGAAGGTCGAGAAGAGCAATCACTAATCTCTCAAGATATAATTCTCAATATCTATTGTACCATACTTTTGCTCATATATTAAGTGCATAAAACTTGAGTTTAATCTCCATGAAAAAACACATGTACATATGGTGATCGGATGATATTATACAGAACCAACTCATATAACTATCATTACTCTGAAATCTGACTGAATGTCATTCTGCTTGTATCAACATTTTCACATAATCTCGTACACAGATACATCGTTAACTTGTAGTCATTCCTTAAAGAAGAACTCTATTACTTTAACAAAGCGACATTTTCGCGAATACTTCGGCCACTTAAAATTATAGACTCGTTGGCATGTTTCCTTGATATGATCAAATAATTATATCTGCTAAGCATTTGTTTTCGGGACATAATTACAATTTGAGATAATGTTAATATGTTCAAACTTTAACAAGATGATAGAAGATGAGAGTAGAACTCTTCTAGATATCTATCTTTTTACATAATTCTTATAAAATTGAGAACTGTAATGTAAACACCAGTATTGCAGTTTGAAGTATGACATTAAAGTTACTAATTGAGTAATCATACACTCAATTTTGGGTAAAAACTCCTATTGAAAATTATAATATAAGTGAGATGAAAATTGAAAATTCAACCAGTACTACAGTAGGTTGATTCTTACAGATACTTATTTCAGTGATACTTATTTTATAAGTTTTTTTTATTATAACAGATTTTTGATATATATTGGAATCTCTCCTCTGCGATCCTTCTCCAACTGCTTGTTTGTTTCAGGGCACCTCAGTTTACACTGCACATACCAGACATGTATAATTTAGAAGACGATACATTATTAGTATACTGATCAATCATGCTTAGCAGAATTAGGGTTATGCAAGATAAGTTAATGCTGAGTAGGAACTGATAAACTTACGTATTGCAGTCGAAATCAGGACTACCCGAGTATCTAAAAGGAAGTCTGCATTTCTCCTGGAGAGAATCAAGATTTGCTATATTAACCGGTACATCATTAAGTCTAGCACGTGTCTGGACGCAAGAACAAAGTTGTCTCCTTTCAGATGTAGTTTTGGCTGTTTCAACTAATATTCTATATGCCATGCAGCACGCACCAGATGGATCTTCAATTCGACGGCTTGTGATAAACGCACGACACATGGCCGATGATTGCTTTCTCTCAGGTCCTTCACAATCAAAGCCGTTGGCTTCCCCAGCCTCCATGGCCATGAACATTACAAAAACCATCACCAAGAAGTAAGTCATACTCGCTGCTGCCATTGCTGCCTCTGTTGAAGTAAGTATACAAATATGCTAGACCATACCTCGTATTTAAAGACAGGTTGGGAGGGGAGGGGTACCGCTGTAGTAATTAGGTCTATCTTCATTTAACATAAGTGGATTTGGCTTTGCCGCATCCACGACTGAGATTATGTCTCAATTCTCAGTTTCTCACTTGGATTGTTTTCACTAAAATGATTTCATGCATGTCTCCCTTTATTTAATGATGATATTTTTTGGGGGTAGTTGTTAAAAATTAGGCGTTGTTTTATTACACATTTTCAGCTTCAAGATGTGATAGAAAGTAAGGTGCGTATTTTAAGTTGGTAGTGCTTACATAATTTTGTGTAAGATTTTCAAGTAAAAAATAAAAATACATAAATGTTTTAATTAGTGCTCAAACCGGAAGTTTGGAACCCTGCGGACAATGGCCAAATCAGCATGTATAACCGATAAATTTCAAATTTGAAATTGCTCCGGTTTATGAATACTCTGCAGACATATAAGTCGTTCTGCGGTATGTTACACTTACCACCAGTTTTCATGAGTTGATCCTTGATAGAACTATGCTGCTGTTAACCAATCAGACGGCGTCGATTTTTTATATGGAATATAATGTGCATCACTTTGACAACCTGGTCAAATCCCGTTTTTTTTTCGAAAACCGGGTCAAGTCTCGATTACTAGTCTAAAATAAGCCGAAACATACTGTCTCGAGTGCAGCAACTTGAATTACGACAAGCCCACCACATACTCCCAAAAGATCATGATTTGTTGGTGCACATAGTAGTAGTAATACTTTGCCTTATAAACTGAACATAAATCTCAAATCTCCTCGATGGGGGACTGGGTGTTACAAACTCCTCCACTTAAACTCCTGACATTCTCGTCAGACCCGAACAGACAACCCATAGGACCAAGATCGTACATCTCTAGTCATTGTGGGATAATACCGGCTGGTTTCGTGTCACCACCTCCGGATCTCTTGCCATTGTGGAATAATACCACTAGCCTTCGTATCCCCACCTACGGCAACTTGACGCATCAAGCTTTCGAGAGTCTGCTCTGATACAATATTAAGTAACCACTCCGTCTAAAATCCTAAGGTGGTAGAGCAAGGTCCGCATTCCCCTCTATTGTACGAAATTTTTCGCTATGATTAATAACGACAAATACAACCAATACTAATATCAATACCAACAACAAATATTCAAATTAAATAAATGGGGTTGGGAGGACTTCAACCCGAGTCCCTCCCTAAACCGAGCTCTGATACCATGTTAACAACTCGGGTCAAATCTCGAGTTTTTTTTGAAAAACGGTCAAGTCCCAATTACTAGTCTGAAATAAGTTGAAGCATACTGTCTCGAGTGCAGCCGACTTGGGTTACGACAAGCCCACCACAGGCCCCCAAAAGATCATGATTTGTTGGTGCACATTATAGTAGTACTTTGCCTTATAAACTGAACAGAAGTCCCAAATCTCCTCGATGTGGGACTGTGGTGTTACAATCACCTTTTTCTTGGGGTTA
Source organism: Apium graveolens (assembly GCF_009905375.1). Classification (NCBI taxonomy): domain Eukaryota; kingdom Viridiplantae; phylum Streptophyta; class Magnoliopsida; order Apiales; family Apiaceae; genus Apium; species Apium graveolens. The sequence continues at coordinate 314,150,228 of NC_133651.1, read as the reverse complement.
AAGGGAGGGGTGTTTGGGGTTATCTTATGTATTATAATATCGATAATTCTCACGATACAGAAATAATAATGCTGCTACTTGATTTTCATCTTTAAGTACTTATGACATGTATACCAATATATAACCAATGGATTTTCAGAAGCTTTTTCTATAAGGTTACATTTCAGAAGTGCATAATATCTTGGTTATATCTACAATTCTAGATGACTTATTGCCAAAGAGGGTGGTTATCTTCTGGTCAAGTTACACTGGCAAAATATTTATTATTCCTGGAGAATTGGAATTTGTTTAATACATAAATTGCATTACGTTTTGATTGCTCGATACAACTGTTAGGTTTGGTTTCTAAATACATGTTTATCTAGTTATTTAGATAGTTCAATAAGATATATTCTTTAGGGAATATAGAGTTTCTTATTAGTTAGGATTTGTTTTATAGTATACAGACTTTGTTTCGTTGGATAGAGTTTCTAAAATTCTATCAAGTAGGTAGTTTATCTCGAGTCTTTGTAAGGCTTATATAGCCATCTATTTTTGCTGATTAATATACATTGCCTTGAATACTTTAATTTTTATTCCTCTAATTTTCAACATGGTATCAGAACTTTGAAAGTTACCCGATTAACAAGGAGTGTGAGAGTGAGTGATTGACATAAGAGTGAGTAAAATATGTCCATTTCAGAGAATTTTGTGCTACCAAAATTTGATGGTCATTATGATCATTGGTCGATGTTGATAGAAAAATTCTTGAGGAGCAAAGAGATGTGAAGTCTGGTGGATGATGAGATTCTCCGTAAGTGAGGTGCCATCAACAAAAGAGATCGGAAATTCAACCGGTAGTGAGACAAAAAAGAAGAGTACGGAAGAAAACTCAAAGATCTGAAGGTAAAGAACTTTCTCTTCCAAGCAATTGATAGCGTTAATCCCATACAATCTAACAGTTGAATTACAGATGGGGGGGTTGAATGTAATTCTTGGTTTTTTCTTGATTTTAAGAACTTCTCTAACAAATATACATAACAGTATATAAGCACATATTATATACTTTGGTTTCTTCAAAGAAGGAAAGAGTTTGCAAAATTCAAATCGGTGAAAGACTTTACTTCTAGTAGCAATCAATTTAAGGATATGTTTTATGATTCCTTAGTGTAATAGAATAAGATTCCTTATTTGATTGTGTAGTTGTGCAGTATATAAGCACGGATTAGGTTAACATTTTATGTGTCGCGTATTGATATATCTTTTGTGTAACCTAGCAGCTCTCAAGGATATATTTGTAAACAGTTTTTATCAATCAATAGAAAACGGTTTATCATGTTGAGTGTTTGAATCGATTTATCTACATAAACTGTATTCACCCCCCCCCTCTATAGTTGTATTAAGGACCTAACATTCTTCATCAGAGATTTTTCTTTCCAGTCATTATTGTAGGAGGATTGACGTTTACCTTAAAGTACCTGGGATTCTTGACTCTTATGTTTGGAAACTTTCTTGCCCGGTAGGCCATAGAATGGTCCATTTCATCCAACTCATCAAGAGTGTAGTATTCATCCTCTTCTAATTCCAGAATGACTTATTTTTAGGTTCCTTGCATTTCTGCTCAATAGGTTGTATAACTTGAATCCGAGATTCAGCTTCATTTTCAATCATCTTTTGTTCATTTGCTATCAAGGCACTTGACATATGAACAACATGTCCTTGATTAACTTTAATGACTTTATCTGCAATATCTCAAGTTCATAGATTTTTAGAACTGCATATAAAACCTCCAAGATTGTTGTTAAGTGGCATTTATATCCACTTATTACGCTTCGTAAAGCTTCGAATTGATATTTTGTACTCAAGTTATTTGTGTTTTTTATATGTTTTTGTAGTGTTTTGCATTTCAGGCATATATAAGGGATCGAGGTGATTTAGCATTGCTTTGATGCTAAAATGGTGTAGGAAGGTGTCAAAAATAAATGCTCGGTAGAAGCCATCAAGAACCAGCAAAATAAAGGAAGCAATTCAGTTTTTCCAGAAGGTCAGCGCGCCTGCGCTGTTATAGCGCGCGCCCGTGTCAGAATGCGCGCGGCCGCGCCAGAATAGTAGAAGGACAGCGCGCTTGCGCTGGTGAAGCGCGCGGCCGCGCCGTGTCAGGATTCCAGAATCCTGTTGCAATTAGAAGGCTGTTTTTCTGGGCTTCTGGATTACTTGGGTTGCTATATAAAGACAATTAAAAGACGTTTTTCATAACAGAGCGTAAGGAGAAGAAGGCAAGAAGACCTAGGATCACAAATACAACCAAGGCGAAGAGGATCTAGTTTTTTTTTGTGATTATTTGTTTTAAGTTATAATCTTGGATGCTAGTTTTCTTGTTTTGTTAAACCTATACTCTTTTTAACGCACTTTGTTTATTATTCATTTTATAAAGACTTAGTTCATTATACCATGCTTTCATCGGAACCCACGGTGATGATGAGTTCGGTTATGGGTTAATCGTTATCGTGGAATTCTAGCGGATTTATATATGGATTTCAATAGTTAATATGTTTTGATACCTTAGTGTGTGGTGATTGTATGATATCCTAGTATTGGTTGTGCTTATTCGTCTTATGAGCGTCGCAGACTTATAAGATAGCGTGTTAATCTCTATTGAAGCGGAAGTGAATATAGAGGTTTAGAACTTGCCATACTAGCATAGGTTCATGTATTTGTTATGCATGATTTTAACCATCTTACTTGCCCTATGTAATCACAATAGATAACATGCACATTAAACTGTTATGTTGTCAAATTATATAGACATATAGGGTCTCAATATAATTGGTGTCTATTCAGCTTCTATCTCTTTTGTGGATGTCTGGTAGTAGGGTATTCGTGCAACGAAAGTTGGCGTTTACTAGTTTCGTGTTATCTGATTAGTTGTCATCACCACTGCATGCTAAGGATAAGAACAAAAAGGGCTATTTAATGAAGTAATAATGAAGTTAGAATCCCATATTTATCTCATATAGTAAATCAAACCTTTTAATCTCTTAGTTAATTTTATGTTAGTTAATATCTTAGTTATAAACAATCTCAACTTGTTATTCGTCTTAGCATTGAATAATAAACATACCATTGTTGCATAAGTACATTGATTAAAATTAACCTAAACCAGTCTCTGTGGGAACGAACTAGAATTAATTCTATATTACTTGCGATCGCGTATACTTGCGTGAATATTAGCGCATGTTTTCATCATAACAATTACCCTTCCTAGATCTCTTCCTTCCCTTATTGCGGAAATTTTATGTTCTAAGTGGTTAGGAAGAGTGAGTAAGAACTTCAAGTTGACCTCCTCAGCATCATAGAACTTTTCATGCAACTGCAAGTCATTTATCAGCTTGGTGAATCTTTCAAACACTTCAGTGTTGCCTTCTTTTGGTTTAGTCATAAAACCCTCATATTGTGAGATTAAGATTCTTCTTTCATTTGATCTTACTTCTTCAGTACCTTCACACAAGATCTCTATATTCTCTCTGATTTTCTTGGATGACTCACAGTCGATAATGTTGTTCTACATAACATTATCAAGAGACTCAATCAAAATGAGTTGCAAACCACTGTCAAGTGAGACCTTCTCTTTCTCTGGCTCATTGTATGTAACTAGAGCTTTTGGAGCATAATGACCAGTAATAACAACATCATCTTGTGTTACTTCAGGTACCCTCATCATAGGGAATGAAGGGTTTATGATTGAGAATCTCAAGGTACAGTGGATGAGCCATTTTGATGAACAACATCATCTTCTTCTTCCACATAGTGTAGTTTCCTTTGTCAAAGACAAGGATCTTGACACTGCTAAATTTTTATGCACTTATACTTCCAAGACCTAATTTGTTTACTTTCAGATTTTGCTTTGATACCACTTGTTAGGTATGAAATGCACACAAAGGGGGGTGAATGTGTGTTTCTTGATTTTTCGTACTCAAAAACTTTTTGATAGGTTTTTAAGAAATCAAGTTATATTTTTGGCTTACTTGAACTTCACAGACTAAATGCTTGGCAGTGATAATAAATTGACCGTAAAAAGACATAGAAAATAATTATCAAAACTCACTTGATCTTTATATTAAAAATCAAATAGATTGTGCTACAAATCTAAGTTCTTGATATTCAGAACTTAGCTTCAACTTCTTGAGGGAGTACAAGAAAATTTAGACTGTTTTGTTACTCCTAGAAACTCGTGACATGTTTTATAGATCAACATGCACAGTTTACAAAAATTACACTAAAATAGACTAACATATTTTCTAAAGTCCTTTTGTCTATTTTTATTTTAAGTGCTACAAATCTGCATACAATCTTTCAGGTCTGCTATACTCCTTTATCTAGTTCATCTTGACCCTTGATCTTGCACTCTTCAAGCTGCATTTGTAGACTTTCCATTTAAATGATAAAATATTTTTGTTGACAGATAATTTTGAATCTTCAGGATAGATGCATTCTGTAATTGAAGCTGCTATCGAGATCTTCAAAGTGTATAGAGATGTCTATATCGTGATGTAGAATGACTTGTAGAGATCTCTGCATTTCTACATGTATTATTGACTTATCGACATTTTCACTTCTCGTATTAGACTTTTCGATATCTCCACTTCTCTTCATGTATTTGACTTGTCGATATCTCCACTCCTCTACATGTGTAAATGACTTGTCGATTTCTTCACTTCTCTACATGTGTAAATGGTTTGTCGATATATATCTCCACTTCTTTACATGTATAAATGGCTTGTCGACATCTCCAATTCTCTACATATAGAAATGACTTGTCGATATCTCCACTTCTCTACATGTAAAAATGACTTGTCGATATCTTCACTTCTCTACATGCATTTGACTTCTCTACATGCTAAATTGACTTCTCGATATGACTTCTTTGCAATTCTTGATCTGTGACTTGTCGAGATCTGTCTTAGAATATTTTTCAACATACAACATTATTCATCTCCAAGCTGCTACATCGTTTCTCTGAGGCATGATCTGGCATGATCTTCTTCCATTTTATTCCTTAGCTTGATGTTTGTTAATAGAAAAATATCTCTAGCTAGTCTACTTAACCATTTTTACAGACTCAAGGAATACAATAATAAATTACACAATAATTAAAAGTCAACTAAATCTTAGGATTGTCAATAGTGACTTAGTCTTGTTATGTCAAGGCATGTCTTGTACAACCGATTCAATTAACATTGACGGGTTGACTAAATTTTTAACTACTATAATGCATAATTTTTTACACATTCTCCATAATTATATTTATGGTATGTCACGTATACTTTTAGCCAGGAGTTTTTTTATCATTGAAGATGATTTATTTGTCAAGGATAAGTTTGGTTAAAGAATCAAGGAAAGTAAAAACAAGATCAAACAAAATTATCTATAAAATTATGTACACGATTACGTTCCAAATACCTATTTATTTCAATTCGGGGAAAGTACCAATTTATAGGATAAAATTAAATAAAATCATATACTAAATTGTAGACATGATTACCTTACAGATACCCAGCTATTTCAACTTCATGGGAAGTACCAATTCATAGAATTATTTCATTGCACAAAATAAGAAATTACAACTTTATTGAATTTGAATACCTCACCGTTTGTAGGAAGTTGTTTACTAACTTTCTTGAATTATTTCATAGAATTACTAACTTTTTTATATGAATTTTTGTTCAACCAAACAAGCACAAAGTTTTCTCAAATGTCTCCGTGCAACCAAATAAGCACTTAGTTTTCTCAAATGTCTCACAATGCAAGATAGAAAAATGAATATGTGCTCTTTCATTACGACTCTTCATAAAATTGCTCATGATTACTTAAGTTCGACAACTCCATCAAAAACAAACACAAAACACATTTACATGGTAATATTATATAAAAAAAACTCATGTATTTATCGTTTATCCGGATATCATATTGGTTGAATTTAATTTTTTTGTTTAGTCATTATTTTAGACAAGAACATGTAATTAATATGAATTTAATTGCTTCAATATGTAACATTTGAATGAATGATAGACCTACAATTTTATTGTAAAAAAATTAAACAATTTTTTCTAAAAGTCGATTTTACGAGATGTTTTCGGTCTGGCCCGATCCATAATTTTGATAAAATTTGATTTTTGGTCTGGTTCAGTCCGATTTTGAACCTTTGTGCAACCACACTTTTATATCATTTCATAATTATCCATATCAGTCTTATCACAATGGATAATATAACAACTCAGTTATCCAATTCCTAGTTATTCAATTTCGTAAACTGGAGTTAACTCATCTTAGTTGTTTATATAAAAGTTGTCCGTCTAAAAAGCGTTCATGTTTGTAAATTGTACACAGATTCTTTATTTATTCTTAGAATTGTGAATTTGGTCGAGTTTGTGACTTGGAAGTTTGTGATTTTTTTTTCGATTTTTGCAAAATCTATTTGTAATTTTAGTTCTTCACATCTGGTTGGAGATCTTTTTTTCATGTCCGAAAATTTATTTTGGCCGAATCATATATAAATCAAGTCGAGTTCGAGTAGTTATCGAAGTTTTGAGCATATAGAATTTATCGAATTTGTTAATGACCGTAAATAACTTTTCATTCATTTTTTCCTAAATTTAATGAGAATTAGATATATTCTATCCAAACCAAAATGACAATAAACTTTTAAAAAATATAATTACATTTAAACTTTTAACCCTAGTTAAGAGTTCATTTTATATATAAAAAAATCAACGAAAGCAAAAGTAAAATCTAATTTTAAATTTAACGTTCATGATTAATCTTATTTAGTTATTTTTTTGTCATTAAACTGTAGAACTAGAGACTGTGTGTCAAAATAGATGATATATTCAGTTTTCTCAAATGTCTCTCAATGTACAATAGAGAAATGAATATGCATAATTTGCTATGCACTTTCATTTTATTAATTCTTTTCCTAGAAATCCTCATAACTAGTTGAATTGGACAACTCCATCATGAAATACAATGATATTATGTGCATGTTTGGGAAGATAGTATTTGACCTTAAACAGACTCAAAGCTCATTTCTAGTTTAACCATACCGTTTGGGCAATTCAGGAGAATGATCATTTCAACCCATAAATGGTGAAAATTAGAAAGTTGGATCCACCCTACATTCTCATTTCATTTCATTTATGTCATAAAACTCTTCAGTTATATACTTATATATGTCATCTTGCTTAAATTATTATAGGCTCACGCAATAGCCTGCAAACCACGTGAACCAAAGTAAACCGCATTTAAGCAACATGCACTGGCTCAGGAGGCATAATCATAAATTCTCCTCCCGTGAGATTCGAACCTTTGACCAAAAGGATAGTTATCCCCTTTTTAACCAACTGAGCCAACCCTTGCGGGCTAATTTTTATAATTTTCTATTAATTTTCCGGGGTATACAAAAAGCTTCAAATATTTATTTAAAATTTTTAAATGATGATTAGTTATCTTTTAATTTAATTTTAGCTACTTATAATCGTATAATTTTGTTTTAATCCAAGATTATTATACCGATCAAACCAAATCAATCTAATTATATTTAATTTTATTTTTTTAGCACATATCAATAATATAATTTTATTTTCGTCCAGATGAATAGTGTACTATATATTTTTATCCCGAGATTATTATGCTATACTTGTTTTTAAATTTTTTCATGTTTATTTTATATTAATGTATTTAAAATTATTAATTCATATAATTTTTAGTTTACATTTTAATTTTGTTAAAAAATATAACTTATAAGTTCTTTATTCAAAAAAGTATTACAAAAATTATATCTCGAGATAAATAGTGTATATTATATAATTTTATTCTAAGATCATTATCCTTATTTTTTAGTTTTCTCTTTTTTGTTATATTCATGTATAAAAATTATTAATTCATATAATTTGTAATTTACATTTTTAATTTTGTTTCAAAAAAAAATATAACTTATAAGTTATGATTTACCAAACACATTATTAACTTAAAAGTAACTCATACATGAAATTATTTAAACACCTAAATAACTTATAAGTTATGATATTCATATCACTTATATGTCAATTTTCAACTTTAAGTTATAAGTTACAAATTTTAAGAAACTTCAAACGGGGCTTATATGAAACAAACAAACTCATGTAGTTTAACCTTTCTCTGAATATCATGCAGCTTGTGTTAACATTTTCTAATAATCTGATACACTCTTATAATATGATTAGTCATTATTATAAAATAAAATATATAATTAAGATGAATTTAATTGCTTCAACCCTCAACACTTAATTAGCAAATGGGTCGATCACCAACAACCATAAACCCAATCTGTAATTCGAAGAGAAATAAACAAATTTGCTAACAAAAACTTGCTTGATCATTTGTGTGGATGTACAAAGCAGTCTTAGCATTAATTATAGTTTTAAATTATAATATGATTAGGTGAGCATTAATACTAAAAGCAAATTAAAAGGTTATATGTATAAGCAAAATTAACTTAAAGCAACTTTATTGTTGATTGCTTAGAGATTGTCCAACCACTGGATCAACCATTTTGCTCGAGGGTGCACCAAAACCCCATTGATGTTAGTCATTCATTATGTTCAAGTTTGGAAAAGAAAAAATAAAAGAATATACGATGTCACGAGTATCATAACAATTGTGACTAGTAAAGTTTTGTTATTTTATTTTATTTGAAGATTATATTTCATATGCAATTATCCAGTTGTTTTAGTTATCAGCAATATAAATCGAAGAAATACAGTTCTTCTTAGTTCATCGCGTAATCTCTTCGTACTTCTTATTTTGGTGTATATAGATCAGAGATTTCATACTATAGGAGCAACACTTGAGTTAGAATTAGAAAGATTGTACTTTTGAAATTTAGAAGGCTTTTGAACAGATTTAGAAAAATCTTAAAGGTACAACCTTGGAAGGGAATGAGGGGAATAATGGAATGAGGGAAATAATGACAGATTTTTTCATAAATAATTAAGTTTTAAAAGATATTTTGAAAAAATAATATCATTTTTAAAAATATGTGCAAAACTACGTTTTACAACTTTGTAACCATGTTTGCAACTCGATTTCTTGAAAATATATGTGAAAAATACGTTCAACTTTCTACTTTACAAACATATTTCATAATTGCAACCTAAAGTAGTTGCATAGTTCAAATTTGCAACCTTGGATACAATTATTATGCAAAACCGTATTTTTGCAAGTATTTTTAGAAATCTGTAAAATAATAAATAATTTTGACAAAAAATTGTAATTTTGATAAATTTTCAATGATCATAAGTGTGAATGGAAGTAGATGCATCAGAATGAACAAAAATGAACAGGATCCGTAGAATACGAATTATATAGAATCAACAAGACACGGGAGAATCATGAAAATTTTAAGACGAAGTAGTTTCAAAGTTCGTCTCAACTCTGCAAGGATCGCCAGGTAAGCATCTTTGGTGAGTTATCGCTTTTGATGCAAACAAGTTATGACAAACATCTTTTCATTTTCTTAAGTACCTCTAATATTTTTTACCGTCTTGTCAAAGTGATTGCTAACATGTGATAAAAGAAATTACAAATATTGCTAACTACTTGATCTTTAGTATGTAATAAGTGAGTCTGGGTAACTCTTGAATGATCATCCAATATGGAGAAAAAAACCCTCTAAAAATGGTCCCCGTAATTCATGTAAACAACTCAAAACTGAAGGGTTTTTAGCACATAAACGCAGCGAAAACGTAAATTTAATCTTAAAAAAAAACCGAAACCCTCCGCAGGATCTATGCGAAAAAATAATATTTAATTCGTAGTTCAGTGTGTTTACCTTAAGAAGCTTTACGTTAATGGAAAGATGAAGGTCTTTAATAGCGATCCAAGAACGATGAACGGAGATCCTTAGCAGCTGCTCCTCAAGTGTGAAGCATTCCACCGGTATCCACCAAGAAAACGATGTAATGAAGGAGGAGGAGATGGAGAGAATTAGGATTTTGTAAATCTTTTTGGTTGAGGCAAAAATAGGGTTTATAATTGTATATTTATAGACAAAATTTTCAGCTGAAAATTTTCGCATAAAATCTTATTATTATTAACCCTTTATTATTCTCACTAATAATTAAAACACCTTTTAATTATTAATCCTTTTTCTAAACTCTTTAGAAATAATTCTCTCACTTGATTTAAATTCCAAAAATTAAATTCTTAATTAATAATATTAAGAACCTTTTCTTAATTAATTTATAATCAATTAAATCTCATTTAATCAATTATTAAATTTTCCAATTAATTATTTATTTCATAAATAAATAATTATCAGCCATTATTAATTAATTCCTCCACCATTAAATCATTCTCTTTTATGGTGTGACCCTGTAGGTTCAATATTAAGCCGGTAGTAGAAATAAATAATAATAAAACTATTTTATCATTATTTATATAAATTCTCTAATTCATTAAATATGATTAATTAATTAATCATATTTATTCTACATCGTGAGAGACACTTCTCAACATATCGCGACTATCCGGATAATACAAATTCACTGCTTATAATACCAAGAACCTATTCAGTGAGTAGTTACCGTACAATTAATTCCTTCTACCCTGCAATGTCACGATTAAATACAAGGCATGGAACTTGTGTCAAGCCATTCTTATTTAATCACTTGCTTTTCCATTCACTATGCTTAGTTCTATTTAATGTAAATTAGAAACTCCTTTCTAATTTCGTTCACTCTGGCCAGAGATTCCTGAACTAACATAAGTGGATCAGCATTGAACATTCTCTTCCTACACTGGAAGGGATAGATCCTTTATTGATCATACACTATCTTCGTGTACAAATTCATATAGCCAGTAGAGCCCTTATAATTATCCCTTGAGACTAAGAACTAAACCAAAGCATAGTTCAGTGTACACAAGATGACTATGATGATCTCAAGTCTAAGGATACTTGTACAACTATCACTATGTGAACAACTGCTGACACATGAGTGAACTCCATCAGTTATTCAGCTGTGTGAGTCATGTTCATTGAACTTATTCTATAATAAGCACCTACATACTAGCTATAGTGTCACCACACAAATGTCTATGAGAACAGACATCCTTCATAATGAAGCAAGCATAGTATGTACCGATCTTTACGGATTATTAATTACCAGTTAGTAATCCTAAATCCTCATACATGATTGGACTTAGGACATATCTCTTTCAATCTCCTACTTGTACTAAAGCCAATCACTTTGGTATCTAATACCCATCTTGTCTTTATGACGATCAAAGTGACTCTGAGAAAATGGCTTTGTGAGTGGGTCTGCTACGTTGTTATGTGTGTCAACTCTCTTGACGTTGACATCTCCTCTTTCAACAATCTGAATTACACCACCATTCAGAGTTAACACGTACCCTGACATGGATTTGCTATCACTTTCTGATTGAAAACTAGAGTCAGTATAACCCTCTATTTTCAACTCAGATTCACCACCAAAAACAAGAAAAATGTCATGAGTCATTCGCAAGTACTTAAGGATGTTTTTCAGTGCTTTCCAGTGGTCTTCACCTGGATTGGACTGATATCTGCTCGTCATACTAATTGAATAAGCAACATCAGGCCTTGTACACAATATCGCGTACATGATAGATCCTATTGTTGAAGCATAAGGAATCTTACTCATACGCTCTCTTTCCTCAGGTGTCTTAGGAGACATTTTTTCGGAAAGGGACACTCCATGGCTCATCAGTATGAGACCTTTTTTGGAGTTTTCCATGCTAAACCTTTTAAGCACTTTCTGGATGTATGTACCCTGGGTAAGGCATATCATTCTTCTAGATCTATCTCTATAGATCTTCATACCGAGAATGTAGGATGCTTCTCCCAAGTCCTTCATGGTGAAGTTCTTTGATAGCCATATTTTGACTGATTGTAGCATCGGTATATCATTTCCTATAAGAAGTATGTCATCCACATACAATACAAGAAATGTTACCACGCTCCCACTAACCTTCTTGTAGACACATGGTTCATCTATGTTTTTGATAAAACCAAACTCTTTGATTGTCTCATCAAAACGGATGTTCCAACTACGAGAAGCTTGCCTTAAACCATATATGGTTCGCAGCAGCTTACACACTAGGTGTTCATTTCCCTTGGAAAAAAAACCCTCTGGCTGTGTCATATACACTTCCTCCTCAAGTTCCCCATTGAGGAAAGCCGTTTTCACGTCCATTTGCCAGATCTCATAGTCGTAGTAAGCAGCAATCGCAAGCAAAATCCGAATTGATTTTAACAGGGCTACAGGCGAAAAAGTTTCATCAAAGTCAATCTCTTGCCTTTGTTTGAATCCTTTTGCCACGAGCATGGCCTTATAGGTCGCCACCTGGCCATCTGCTCCAATCTTTCTTTTGTATACCCACTTTCACCCAATAGGCTTAACACCTTCAGGCGCCTCAACCAGAGTCTATACTTGGTTGGTATACATAGATTCCATTTCGGATTTCATGGAACTATGCCATTTCTCTAAGTCAACACTACTCATAGCCTCATTATAGGTCACAGGGTCGTCATTATCAATGATTGACAACTCATTGTCATTCTTAATGACAAGGCCATAATACCTCTCAGGTTGGAGAGACACTCTCCCTGTCCTACGAATGGGCTGTTCCACAGAAGGTTGTTCAGTCTGAACAGGTGTTTCCACTTGATCCGTAGTAGTTTGTGCTTCTTGAACTTCATCAAGTTCAATTTTGCTCCCACTGTTTCCTTCAAGGATAAATTCCTTTTCCAAGAAGGTAGCATGTCTGGAGACAAACACCCGATGATCGGTGTAAAAGTAATACCCCAAAGTCTCTTTAGGATATCCCACAAAATTACATTTTACGGATCGAGATTCCAGCTTATCTGGGTCAACTTTCTTGACATAAGCTGGACATCCCCAAATCTTAACGTGTTTAAGACTCGGTTTCCTTTCTTTCCATATCTCATATGGTGTTTGAGGAACAGATTTGGAAGGCACCTTATTCACTAAATATGCTGAGGTTTCCAATGCATAACCCCATAGGAATACTGGAAGATTCACATAGCTCATCATGGACCGAACCATGTCTAACAAAGTTCGATTTCTCCTTTCAGATACCCCATTTAACTGTGGAGTATATGGAGGAGTCCACTGGGAGACTATACCATTTTCTTTGAGATAATCTAGAAACTCTCCATTCAAGTATTCACCACCTCGATCTGATCGAAGAGTTATAATACTGTGTTTGGTTTGTTTCTCCACTTCATGTTTATATTCTTTAAACTTTTCAAAGGTTTCAGACTTGTGTTTCATCAAATACACATATCCGAATCTAGATCTATCATCTATGAAAGTAATTAAGTACGAAAATCCACCCATGTCTTGCGTAGACATTGGTCCACATACATCTGTGTGTACCAATCCTAGCAAATCTGCAGCCCTCTCTCCATGTCCACTAAATAGAGATTTGGTCATTTTACCCAATAGACAAGACTCGCATGTAGGATATGATTCAAAATCAAAGGGGTCAAGTAACCTTTCCTTATACAATGTCCGCAGTCTATTTTCACTAATATGACCTAGCCTACAGTGCCATAAATAGGTCAGATTTTCATAATCTCGTTTTCTTTTATTAGTTTGTTCAATCTGAAGTAAATCATGCTCTACGTCACATACATACAGACCATTATTTAAAATGCCACGTCCAAAAAGAACATTATCTCTAAGGATAGAACATTCATTATTCTTAATAATAAATGAAAAACCATCCACATCCAACATAGGAATTGAAACAATATTCCTCACAATAGAGGGAACGTATTAATAATTATTCACAATAATAGTCTTTCCCGTAGGCATATGTAAACTAAATGATCCTATAGATATGGCCGCAACCCTTGCTCCATTGCCCATACGTAGAATCACCTCATCTTTTTCAAGAGTCCTACTTCCCTTTAGTCCTTGCAACGAATTGCAAATATGAGAACCACAGGCGGTATCTAATACCCAAGTAGAAATTTGACCTAGTGACATATTAACTTCGATCATGAACATGCCTGAATCAGAAGCGGTAGTCTTACTACCCTTCTTCTTCTTCAATTCTGCAAGGTAAACTTTGCAGTTCCTCTTCCAGTGCCCCAACTTGTTACAGTGAAAACAAACAGCTAAATTAGGACCAGTCAACTTGTGAGCATCTAGTATGCTCCGGAGTGATAGTGCAGAAGACATGACGAATATAGTAAATCTGCAAATGATAAACACATAACAACACTTAGCAAATATTCAATTTCATTTCAAAACACTATATGAATCGGGTCTTTATTCATAAGTGTCTCCCACTAGTTTATCTAATTTTTTCAACCCCCTAAGTGAAAATTAAGCATTCATAATGCTAGTGGGAATAGGGATCCTACATTCTTTCACACAACCTCGGTTGTGGCACGAAACGTCATGTGATGTTCAATAGGCAGACAACTCTTGTCAATTACATCTTATGTTATTCCCTAATATAAGTTTAGCCTCTTGAATAATTGAGTCACGGTTGTGGCACGACAAACTCAATATTCTAAGTCAAGTCTAACCCAACATTTTGTACAATTGAATCAGTCTCCAATGGCCCACGGTTGTAGCACGTACCGACCTTTAGATTCTAATTCAATGTACACATCTCTATGTAATAGACAAGTATTTCTTATTTCGAAATCAAAGCCCTCGGCTGTAGCACAAAACGACAATGATTTAAAAATAAGAACCACTTTCTACCATGTTGGAAGGCTATGACCGACACAAGCCCGTTGTGTCATTGGCCAATTACTACTTGATATTATTTAATTTTAGAGGGATTATATTACGTTACAATCATAATCATATTATAAAGAGATTCTTCCTTCTAAATTAAATATTTCAAATTGATAATCAGATGATTCCCAGGTCGGGTGGAGCATTGTCAAGAGGCGTCACTTAATAACCCTTTCTTACAGATAGAAATTTGTTGTTGACAGAATCATCCTTTCTCTCAATATTGAAAATTCATATTCAATTACGTGTTTCATAAACACAGGAATCTCATGATCGTATTCATAATATTTATTGTTAAGGCAAGAAACGATTCATATTCTAGATTTTCTAGAGCACGCCTTATATTGATTTAAGTTCACCTAAATCTATCATCGCTTGGTAAACATAGGCATATATCTCATATATAAAATTAAATAAACAAGTAAATGTAAATTGCAATAAAGTAAATGTGTTTGGTTATGGCCCCATCCTATGTGATCTTTATCAAGCTCATGATAAAGATCAAGGTCAATCTAATATGGTGATGGAAATAAATACAACTACTTATTACATAAGTCTTCTTCTTTGTTTAGACTTCTTATTTGCCTCGTCTTCTTCTTTGTATCACCTCCATTGGATAGCCTTCTTGAGTCTTCAATTACATTACATGATTGAAAGTAAAACTAATCTAATGAACTTACAAGAATAACTCGAGTTACATTCGAGATTTATGATTACAAAGATTGACGACATGCAAGTCGTATTTAAAACCAAAACCAAAACCATTACACTAAGGTCGAAAGGCCATAACCATCCACCATGCTCATACAACACATAATAGCATGTTAAAACACATAATCTGATCTTAATATATCATATTATCCATGATCTAATCATAAAAAGAAAATATGACAAAAATCAGAAAAATCAGAATCAAATCAGAAAAACAAGAATCATTGTTTACGGGCAGTAAACGACGTCAAACGCCTTATAGACGAGTCGTTGATAGCTTTAGCTATCAGTTTTATTCAGACGCTCATTTACTCGTTTGCGTAAATCGGACACCAGACCCAGATTTCAGCAAATCTGCAGCAGCCAATTCAGAATCCGTATCTAATATGATTCTCATAATTATAACAAACATAAATCATGTATATATCAGTATATATACAGATTACATAATCATCTTATGATTATACAACTCACATAAATATCATATATTCAAAACCATACATATATAAGCATATTATATCAACATCAAATCATGGTGAATCACGTACATGCTCATATATCGAAAACAGTTAAACACATTACCGAATTAAAAACTTTTCGCAAGTAGCTCCGATGCCATTGAAGGGTTTTTAGTACATAAACGCAGCGAAAACGTAAATTTAATTTTTTAAAAAAAAACGAAACCCTCCGCAGGATCCATGCGAAAAAATAATATTTAATTCGTAGTTCAGTGTGTTTACCTTAAGAAGCTTTACGTTAATGGAAAGATGAAGGTCTTTAATAGTGATCCAAGAATGATGAATGGAGATCCTTAGCAGCTGCTCCTCAAGTGTGAAGCACTCCACCGGTATCCACCAAGAAAACGATGTAATGAAGGAGGAGGAGATGGAGAGAATTAGGATTTTGTAAATCTTTTTGGTTGAGGCAAAAATAGGGTTTATAATAGTATATTTATAGGCAAAATTTTCAGCTGAAAATTTTCCCATAAAATATTATTATTATTAACCCTTTATTATTCTCACTAATAATTAAAACACCTTTTAATTATTAATCATTTTTCTAAACTCTTTAGAAATAATTCTTTCACTTGATTTAATTTCCAAAAATTAAATTCTTAATTAATAATATTAAGAACCTTTTCTTAATTAATTTATAATCAATTAAAGCTCATTTAATCAATTATTAAATTTTCCAATTAATTATTTATTTCATAAATAAATAATTATCAGGCATTATTAATTAATTTCTCCACCATTAAATCATTCTCTTTTATGGTGTAACCCTGTAGGTTCAATATTAAGCCGGTAGTAGAAATAAATAATAATAAAACTATTTTATCATTATTTATATAAATTCTCTAATTCATTAAATATGATTAATTAATTAATCATATTTATTCTACATCGTGAGTGATACTTCTCAGCATTTCGCGACTATCCGGATAATACGAATTCACTGCTTATAATACCAAGAACCTATTCAGTGAGTAGTTACCGTACAATTAATTCCTTCTACCCTGCAATGTCACGATTAAATACAAGGCATGGAACTTGTGTCAAGCCTTTCTTATTTAATCACTTGCTTTCCCATTCACTATGCTTAGTTCTATTTAATGTAAATTAGAAACTCCTTTCTAATTTCGTTCACTCTGGCCAGAGATTCCTGAACTAACATAAGTGGATCAGCATTGAACATTCTCTTCCTACACTGGAAGGGGTAGATCCTTTATTGAATATACACTATCTTCGTGTACAAATTCATATACCCAGTAGAGCCCTTATACTTGTCCCTTGAGACTAAGAACTAAACCAAAGCATAGTTAAGTGTACACAAGATGACTATGATGATCTCAAGTCTAAGGATACTTGTACAACTATCACTATGTGAACAACTGCTGACACGTGAGTGAACTCCATCAGTTGTTCAGCTGTGTGAGTCATGTTCAGTGAACTTATTCTATAATAAGCACATACATACTAGCTATAGTGTCACCGCACAAATGTCTATGAGAACAGACATCCTTCATAATGAAGCAAGCATAGTATGTACCGATCTTTGTGGATTATTAATTACCAGTTAGTAATCCTACGAACATGAACTATTTAAGTTTAGAGTTATCATCTTTTAGGTCTCATTATTATGATCTCATCACAATCCATAAAAAGCTTTACTCTAAACTGTGGTATATCTTATTTAAATATTTAAATAGATAGAGCCCGCAATAAAAACAAAACAAGCCTTTTATTAATATCAATGAAATCAAAACAGATTATATAAAAGTTATTCCTGAATCCTCATACATGATTGGACTTAGGACATATCTCTTTCAAAAACAAGCTACAGATTGTGACTTGAAAATTTCCAATGTATGACATTAAGCTAAATACAAGATTCATAATTGAATTCATTGATTTTATCAACTGCAAAATATATTGGCAAGTGCCTGAGCTTTCTAACTGAAGGATGACCCGATCTTGCATGAAAAATATTAAGTCTGTTGATGGAGGAATTTGGGAACAACAAAACTTGAGGTTAGTAGCCGGAAACAAGATCTGTGATGGCAGTTCTTCGTCGGAAACGTGAACAGTAACCGATGAATCCGACGAACAGTATTCGTCGGAAAAGATGAACAGTGTATGGTGGTGATGATTATTGGGGGCTGAGATTGCTTAGGGTTAGTGGTGGCTCCTTTGTGCTCTCGCTTCTGACCCTTTACAATGTGCCTACGTACCCCTATTTATAGGGGATCAAGCCCACATAGTTCTTGGGGAACAAGAAACCTAATGGGCTTAGATTTCTCATCCCGAGGCCCAATGGGAAACCCACTGGAAACCGTCTTCTACTAGCTTTAGGAATGTCCGCCGATGAGGCCCAACCACACAGGCCCAAGGCTCGTCTGCGGCTTCAAAACTTCACGGATGAGGCATCTCCCTGACCAAGGATAACCCTCCGCTACCAGCTGTTTCTCTAGTCCGTGGACGCAGGTATAGCCGTGGTTCACCCCAAATGTTGGACGCATCCTTGTCCCCCGATAAGGAGCCCCTACCAGATTACAGGACAAGTGATCCCAAGCTTTTGGGTGCAAAGTGTAGGATACTCCAAAGTCTCCCAACGAGGACACCCGTTGACTACAGAGATAGAGCTCCCAAAGCACACACCAGATTTCACCCCACATCCCCAATGAGGACACCCATTGACTACAGGAGGAGGCCTTCAATCCAGGCATACCCCTGGAGGTCTCTGACCACGGACACCACCTTTCCTGTAGATATGCTACAGGAAGGAGTTCTTCAATAGAGTACCTGCATCAAATAGGTTAGTGATAATATTCTCCATCTTCCTTGAGTCTTTCCAGAGAATCCATTCAAGCAGCACATAAAAGTTGCATTTATATGTCAAGTAGAAGTTGAGGGCGCGCCCTGACATTTCTGTATGTTGGCGCCGCCCTGTGTCACCAGCCTTTGGTCTCTTAATTTATCATATAATATCATAGGGTGCGCCCTAAACTATTCGACGTTAGGGCTCGCTCCAATTCTGTCCAAATCAAGCAAATTTGTCAAAGCAATCATGTCCAAACAACCCGTCCAAAGAGCCTTTCTTGCTCAAGGCACGCCCTAAGGCTCACTACACTACAAGTTTCAATTAAGAAAATTCTCTCCTCCTTCTCGATAACTGGGCACGCCTCCTCCACCTGTTGGAAGGCGCGCCTTTAAGGCATGATAACCACAACCGTCAATCAGTTATTCAATCAATGGGGCGCGTTCTTAGGGCGTGCCTTCTTTTTTATGGAAAGTCAATCTTATCTTTTCCTAGATTTAGGTGTTTCTCCTTCGATTTTGCCTATTTTACCAATCTCAATCTGAATATTGTTTATACCAATTTTTGGGTATAACAACTCCCCCCCCAAATTTCATATGTCATTGAAAATGGGATTGGAATTTTTCTCATCCTTATCAAAATCCGTATAAACAAATCTTCCAACACTTTTTACAGGGCGCGCCCTGAATAGCAGAGGGCTTTTATATACTCAATATTCTTATTTTCCATGCATTCTAGATTGATGTCAGCCTTATAAGGCGCGCCTTCAAGAGGGCGCATCTTAAAATTTGAAATAATTTGAAACGGTTTTCCTTATTCTTCGGGAATCGTGACTGACATGATAGTTTTAACAGCTGTCCTTTTCACCTATAAATACAAGTCACCGTCAGTCATTTTCATTTATTACTTTTACTTTCTCTCTTACTTCACCCCCTTTTCCTTTTCAAAGTTCCACCACCGGCGGCACTATTCTTCTGCTCGAAATCCTATCTCTCGGCCACCATTTCTCCAGTTTTTTCCGATCATTCTCTTCTCCATTCGAAAAGGTATGTAAAGCTTTTTTCTTTTTTGAATTTCATTGCATAGATCACATTGCATGCTACATTGTCCTTTCAACTTCCTTCACTGTTCTTGATGATATGCATAAAATGATGTATATATCTGTGTATGTATATTGTATATGCATGATTAGTTGTTCTAGATCCAAAATCATTGGATCTCCTTCTCCATTTTATGTTTCTGGGAATCCCAAACATTTACTCTCAAAATTAGAAGTATACGCCCTATAATAAGGCGCGCCTCTTTCTTGACACGAGGCGCGTCCCCTTCATTTTTAGCCATGCCATTGTCATCTAATCTTCTAGTCTTTTATAGATTTTATAATAGAATAGGACATGCCCTTTTTAGTATATGACTCACTTTTTTCTCTTCTTTTAAGTTTATTCCTATCCCTTCCTTTTCCTTCATACTTTTGTATCTCGTTCTTTCGTATAGGGCGCGCCCTCAACATTTCTTTTGGTTTTCTTGACAGCTGGAAGACGAGGGCGCGTCCTCTCCTTTTCACCCTTTCAAGAATTTTCTCACCAATTTGGGGATTTATTTGCCCCCAAATACTTACTTCGATCCTCAACCTCCAAACGCCCACCACACTCCTGAATTTCTGAACCGGGTGGCGCGCCTTCTTCAGGATTCTAAAGAGGGTACCTTGATGGCAGATTCCTCAGATAATTCGTTCACGGACAATATTCTTTTATCTCGTAGGCAAGGCAAGCAGAAGTTGGTCCAAAAGGATAGATCTCCAATCCCAGATAGGACAGAACTGGACGATGATGATTGGTTCGAGAGTTTGAATGCTGATAGGTATAGGGGTATTGAGAGGGGCGTCAACATAGGTGCAGGACCCTCTAAAGTATCCTACAGGACTGTATCCCCAAGTCCGTCTCCCCAGCACACAGAGGGCACGCCTACGTCTCCCGTTCCTGAGGGCGCGCCTGAAGCAAGTGTGTCCCCTCTTCGTGATGAAGAAAATTTCTTTGATGAAGACTCCTTCCAATTCTCCACCTCTCCTGAACCTTCTCCAATCCCTTTCCACCACTGGGAAGTCTCTGATAGTGAATTGGATTTTGACTGGGATGAATTTCAACCATGCACTGAAGCTGTGAAGAAGCGTTTCAGGAAGGAGCATGGGAAGCTTTTCTGTGTGGGCCTGTCTTCAGCCTGTTCAGATGAGCAACTAGGATGGCTCATGGAGTTTTACGATATGGAAGGCATATGGGCGCTCCCTTTGAGCATGATGCGGCCCCATATCTTTAATTATGGGAGGAACTTTAAAATCCCCAGAATGGTGACCAGCCCCAAGCTAGTATCTTTGGGTATAGGCGCACCCTTACATCCCTACCTTAGGGAAGTGATAGAATTGTATGATGTGGCCCCACTTCAACTTTCTCCCAATAGCTATAAGTTTATCCTGGCGCTGTTTATCCTCTATACGGACTTGGGTTTTCCTCAACCGTCAATGGCAGAAGTTGCTTATTTTTTCAATCTAAGGAAATCTGACCATGGGTACTACTATCTGGTGGTGGACAAGCAGCACAACAAGAAGAGTTTTTCCTCTTGCAAGCTTAGCCATGAGAAAGGTTGGAAAGAAAACTTCTTTTACTTGTATGACGTTCCCAGAATAAGGATAAGATTCAACAAGTCACCGAGTAAGGGCGCGCCCTTTTGTTTTTCCCTTGTGTTATTTTTACATTTTTTCTTTTTTTTCTCATCCTTATTCTTTTTCAGACAGGCCAGCTTCAAAACCCCTTAAAGGCGAGCCCAAAAAACGAGCTGAAGATCTCCTTAGAGTGGCTTCTGACAGGTGGAACTTAAAAACCTTAGTCACTCGAACCAACTTGATGCGAGTAGGAATCCTTTCTAACCAAGTAGGAGCGAAGTGCAAATATTTAAAATTTAGGAAGGGTGCTCCTGTTTCTCGTGTTATCGACCTAGACAGCAAAGAAGAAGCTGAAGAAGAAGAAGAAGAAGAAGAAACAGAGGATGGCTCCCTACAAGGTCAAGTTCCTTCAGGTTCATTCACTGTAGAATATAAAGGCGCGCCTTTTCACTATTGGCGCGTCTTACTTCTTTTTGGTTAACTCTTCATTGCCATACTGGATAGAAAACTTTCGTTCATTTAATCTTTTTGTGCCTTTAAGGCGCGCTCTGTTACTCTAGGCGTAGCATTTTACTCATGTTTATCAATGTTGTCTCTATCAATTGCTTCTATTTATTGCATTGTTCAATATATTTGACTGTCATGTTTAACTAATATGTCTTTATGTCTTGTGCAGAAATGGCTCCTCCAAGAATCCCCAGGTCTTTTGGGACGCGCCCTGGTGATAAGCCTAGGCCCAAATCAAAGAAGGATGCTCCTGCTGCACAGGCATCTGTTCCAACTTCTGCCCCCATCCCTCAAACTGCACCTGCTCCAAAGAGGCCCATCATTGACCTTACAGAAAAGCAGGGCGCGCCTAAGAGGCATAGAGCAGAGGACGCGCCCTCTGGCTCTTCTGTCGCCTTGAATGCTCTCGGCCCCATATGTTCTCTTTATGTTTCGGATGGGGAAGTGGAGCAGTGGCAGGCCATGGACTTGGGGGATGCTGCTCGTGCTTCTATAAAGGCATATTGCCAACTGTTTATCCATTCTACTCGAGTGGTGGACAAGCTACTGGAAGAGGGGGTGCGCCTGGAGAGGCTGCAGGGGGACAACAATATCCTGAGGAATACCCTCAGGGACAAGGACTTTTTGCATGCTAAGGACATTAAGGCCAAGGATTCTGAGATTTCTTTTCTTAAGGATGAGGTTGCCAACCTTACTTCTCAGCTAGAGATTGCCAACAAAAAGGCCACCTCTCTCCATACTGAGCTTGGTGCTACCAACCTGAGGGTTGAGTATCTGGAGGAGCAGCAGAAACTAAGATGGCTTGATGAGAAAAGGGAAATATCTGATGAGGCATTTGCCAGTGGTTTTCATTTCTATAGAGTTGGTTTTGTGGCCAATGATCCAGATTATTCCTTTGAGAAGTTCGGGGAAGAGACTGTTGCTGAAATGGTGGAATTTAAAAAGGAGCATGCTGCTGAAATCAAGGCGAGGAGGATAGAACTTGGGTTGGAAGAAGAAGAAGAAGGGGAGGGCGCGCCACAAGAGGAAGTCTCCAAGGACGCGCCTGAAGTTGATCCAACTATCCCTCTTAAATCTATTTCTCCAACAGACTAGTCCCAAGGCGCGCCTTGATCATTAACAGCTTTAAATTTCAAATACTTATGAGGAGCCAGCCCTCTTTTGATGTTGTGCAAAGTTGTATGACTTGTTTTTCTGCTACTCTTTTATTCTTGCATGTATGACTCGTTGTTAATTTCATCTTTACTCAAAAATTTGTTAAGGCACTTTGATTTTTTTCTTGGCAATCATATGTTTCCATGGAGTATGTTACTATATGGCGCGCCCTTTAACATATTTTTAGTGTAATTAATTTTTGTGTGATCTCAAAGTTTGTCATTGTGTTTCTTTCTTCGTAGTGTTCAGATATAAGGGCGCACCATATTGCAGATAATATGTACTTTTTCCTTTCCATTAGTACCTTTGCAATATTTTAATTGACTTATTAGTCGAAAGGCGCGCCTTTGTTTGGGGGGCTTTTGCCTTAGTCTTATTTTGCTGGCCGTGTGCATTTATTTCCTTCATCCTCGTCTACTATGTCTGTCTTGATTATAAAGCAGGAGCTATCAGATAGGGCGCGCCTCTTTATAGGGCGCGTCATTGATGTTTTTCAGATGAGAATTTTCATGTCAAGCAAATATAGTAATTTTTGAAGTAACTTTTCTCTTTTATTGATAATGCGCTCTAGTGTGTATATTACACCAGTCCCATGGCTACTATGCTCTATGGGGAAATTATTTGAAAAAATTTTCTTCCGTCTGCTAGTTCCAAGGTTCGCAGTCACATGTACTACCCCCCTAGGCTAGGAGGAATTTATTTGCTACTAGCCTATTACATAAGAATCAAAACAAGAAAATAAGGGGGACACAGCCACACCCTACTGATAATACTTCCACAAATGTTCTGCATTCCATGCTCGAGGAATAAGTTTACCATCCAGATCTTCTAAGCGATAGGTCCCTTTCCAGAGTATAGCTTTAACTTTGTACGGTCCTTCCCAATTAGCTCCAAGCACCCCGTGCTGGGCTATCTTAGTGTTAGGCATGACCTTTCGCAACACGAGATCTCCAACCTTGAATGGTACGGATTTTACTTTTTCATTGAAATACCTTGCGACCCTCTGTTGGTACGCTGCGAGCTTCAATTGAGCGTTTGCCCAGGCTTCATCTAACAGATCCAAGTGGAGTCTCTGGTTAACTTCTGCATCTTCCTTGACGAACGCATCTCTTCGTAGAGATCCTGCTCCTACCTCTACGGGAACCATGGCCTCATACCCGTAGGTCAGCAGGAAAGGGGTTTCACCTGTGGTCGACCTAGGTGTCGTGTTGTAGGACCAAAGGACCATGGGCATTTCTTCTGGCCAATCCCCTTTCTTCTCTTCTAACTTTGCCTTCAAGGTATGTTTTATGATTTTCTTTATGGCTTCTGTCTGACCATTACTCTGCGGATGATAAACCGCGGCGAAGTCTTTTTTAATCTTTAAGTCTTCACAGAGTTTCCTTAACTCTTTACTATCAAATTGTTTTCCATTGTCTGAAATGAGCTTATAGGGAATACCAAACCTGTCTACTATGGAATTGAACACGAAGTCCCTTATCTTCTTTGCCATGATCGTGGCTAGTGGCATAGCTTCTGCCCATTTGGTGAAGTAGTCCACAGCTACCACGGCGTATTTCACTCCCCCTTTGCTTTGGGTAACTCTCCAATGAGATCAATCCCCCACATGGCAAAAGGCCAGGGGCTTGTCAATGAGGTAATGGTGGATGTCGGGGTGTTGGAATAGTTGGCGAACCGCTGGCAACGATCACAAGCCCGGACAAAATTGAAAGCATCTTCCCTCATAGTCGGCTAGTAGTACCCTTGTCTGAGCACTTTTAATGCCAAGGAACCACCTCCCGAGTGATTGCCACATATCCCTTCGTGCACCTCTCTGAGAATATAATTTCCTTCTTCCATATCCACACAACATAATAGTGGCTGGTTAAATCCTCTCTTGTATAGTACCCCGTCATATTCTACATACTTCGCAGCTTGGTACCGAAGGCGTCGAGCCTGCAGTTTATCTTCTGGTACAGCCCCTGTCTGAATATAGTTATGGATGGGGGTCATCCAGCTTTCTTGTGGGATTTTTTGCGTTTGAAACACCTCCACCTCCGGGATACTTGGAACTTCCTGGATTCCCAAAGGGATTTATCCAAGTTGAACGTTGTCCATCTACGAACCCATCTTGGCCAAAGCATCCGTACTACTATTCTCTTCTCATGGAACACTTTCCAGTCTGGCACTTAAAAATTTTCCCAGTAGGCGTTTTGCACATCTCATATATAACTCTGTCTTGGGTCCCCGGGCTTGGAATCCTCCGTTGACCTGATTCACAACTAATTCAGAGTCACTCCGAACTATCAAATTCACGGCCCCTACCTCCAGAGCTAATTTCAGACCGTTGATCAAGGCTTCATACTCAGCATCATTGTTGGTAGCATAAAACTTGAAATGGATAGCACTCATCAAGCGGTGCCCTTCCGGATTGATCAAGACTATCCCGGTACCTGACCCGTTATTGTTTACGGCCCCGTCCACATGTAATATCCACCAAGGGTGGGGGAGTTCCTGCTTCTTTTCGTCCTGATGACTTTCTTGCGAGGTTGGTTCTGCCAGCACTATGGCCTTATCATCAACTTCTTCATTGAACTCGAGTACGAAATCGGTCAGCGCTTGTCCTTTGATTTCCGTGCGTGGATAATATTCCAAATCGAATTGCCCTAGCTCTACGGCCCATTTTAACATTCTCCCCGACGATTCGGGTTTATGTAAAATATGCCGGAGCGGATAAGCGGTGCGAACTTCTATTCAGTGAGCTTGAAAATACGGTCTTAGCTTTCGTGCCGCAAGAATAAGAGCGTACACTAGTTTTTCCATGTTGGTATACCTGGTTTCCGCGTCCAACAACCTTTTGCTTACATAGTATACAGGCCACTGGTGGCTTGCTTCTTCCTTTACCAAGACGGCACTGACGGAATATTCAGACACCGCCAAATACAGAATTTATGTTTCTCTGTCTTCTGGCTTGGCTAACATCGGGGGATTTCCCAGTTGTTCTTTGATTTTCAGAAAAGCTTCTTCACAGTCAGGGGTCCACAGAAAATCCTTCCCTCTCCCTTTGATTGCTTTGAAGAATTCTTTGCACCTATCCGACGACTTCGACACAAATCGATTTAGGGCCGCGATCCTTGCTGTTAGACTCTGTACCTGTTTGACGCTGGTGGGAGATTTCATGTCTAGCAGAGCTTTTATTTTTGCCGGGTTAGCCTCAATCCCCCGGTGGTTGACCATGAATCCCAAGAATTTCCCCGACTCTACGCCGAACACGCACTTCTGCGGGTTTAGTTTCATCCTATATTTTCTCAGGATATGGAACATTTCAGTTAAGTCAACGATGTGATCTTCCACCCTTTTCAACTTCACGAGCATGTAATCCACATACACTTCTATAGACTTTCCAATCTGCTTTTTGAACATTTTGTTTACCAACCTTTGGTAAGTGGCACCGGCGTTGATCAGACCAAATGGCATTCCGATATAGCAGTAGAGCCCTCTATCAATGATGAAAGAGGTGTGCTCCTGGTCAGGCTCATACATAAGGATCTGGTTAGACCCGGAGTATGCATCCATGAAGCTGAGCAGGGCATGTCCTGCCGTGGCGTCGACCAACTGATCAATTCTTGGTAGGGGAAAACTATCTTTCGGGCATGCTTTATTCAGGTCGGTGAAGTCCACGCACGTTCTCCATTTGTCGTTGGGCTTTTTTACCAACACCGGGTTTGCTAGCCATTCTGGGTAGAAAGATTCCCGAATTAGTCCGATGTGTAGGAGCCTCTCTACTTCCTCTGCTAGGGCTATTGCTCTCTCTCCGCTTACGGCCCTTCGCTTTTGTCGAACTCCCTTATGCTTGGGGTCGATATTCAATCGGTGGAACATTATTTCTGGATCAATCCCCACCATATCAGAATGGCTCCATGCAAATACATCAAGGTTTGTCAACATAAATTTTGAAAGATCTTCCTTTAATATTGGTGCCAATTGGGACCTTATTCTCAGAACTTTACTCGGGTCTTTTTCATCAACAGGGATTTCGATCGTATCTTCTGTCGGCCCCATCTTTTCTGTCGGCATTGGTATCCGGGGATCCAAGTTAGGGGAATCATAGATCTCCTGGTCTTGTAGATCCATCATAGATCTCCTGGTCTTGTAGAGGGGGTGCATCCCCTTTAGGAGGTGTGCCTTGCGTAGTAGAGTAATCAACTTCTTCGGTATTTTTTGCGGGCGAGGGTGCTCCCGCAGGGGGAAAGGCATCACCCCGTTCGAGGCTTTGCAAGACATCGAATCTTCCTTCTAAACGTTCCCCATTGAAATCTGCTTGGACTATGGTATCCATCGCCTCCTCTTCTTCCAGCATCTCAATTCTGATTGCGCCTTCCAAGTACAACATTGTCGGGGGCAACTCAGAGGGACGTTCTTCTTCTTGCTCAACATAATAGTGGACTCGGATTTCCTCGGTTGGTTGCTCAATGCTTTTCTCCCGATCCACGTCCGGAGTATCATCGGCGTGGGAGTCTTTTCTGAAACCTTTCATTGCTTGCCTGTAGCACTCCCGTGAGTCATATTGGGAACCCCTGATACTTCCCACTCCATTCGGCGTTGGAAATTTGATAGTTAGGTGATGAATTGAATTGATGACCCTCATTTCCCGCAGAAAAGGTCGTCCCAATAACACGTTGTGGGACGATTCCTGATTCAGGACCTTAAATTCAAGCATCTTTGTTACCGACAATGGGCTTTCCCCTAGTGTACATGGAAGTCGAATCGACCCCATGACTCTAACTCCCGCACCTGAAAAATCATAGACCCACGAGTCTTCCCCTGACATATCTTGATCAGGCAGTCCCATCTTTTTAAAGGTGCTGTAATAGAGGATGTTTGCTGAGCTCCCATTATCCACGAAGGCTCTATGGACATTCTTTGTTCCGATTTGGATGGAAATAACCAACGCATCATTGTGGGGGTGATGTACCCATCGGGCATCGGTTTCTCTGAAAGTGATATCCATGGACTCACCCTTAGACACCTTGGGTGGTCGAGTTTCCACTCTATGAATATCCGTGAGAGGCCTGAACCGGGCTTCCCTAGCGTATTTTGCCAAGGTTCGGTTGCTGCATTCCATTCCAGGATCTCCCCCGTAGATTGTTCGGATACTGCCATCCCTGACAAATTTATTTTCCTCCAGGGTATCGTTGTTTGTCCCGCGTGGGGCTCGTCTTTCCTCTTCCCTTATCCTGTCATCCTTGTGCTTCCTTACTTCCTTGACTACCCATTCTCCGAGGTATCCTTCCTTGATAAGCGCTTCGATTTCGTCTTTTAAATGTCGGCACTCATGCGTGTTATATCCAGATGATTCATGGTATTCGCAATATTTTTTCTTTTCTTTGCTTTGCCACGATGATAAAGCTTCAGGTTTTCTAAATAGCCCTTTTTATTTCTGTTTACCTCGTAGATATGATCGATAGATGCGACCAAAGGTGTGTACCGGCTTGTCCTGTAGTTATAGTTTGAGGGAGGGCTCCATCCCCTCCTTGTACTTGCTGTATTTACCCGGTCTGGGCTTCGACTATCCCTTCGGTATCTCGGGCTTGGGGACCTATCCCTCTTCCTTCCTTTGTTTCTCTGACTCGACTGTGAAGTCGGTTGTACATCTGCCAAAGATTGTTCTATGGCTTTAAAGGATTCCGCCAAAGCGAAGACATCTGCGAGAGTGGCTGGATCTTTCCCTTACAAGTGCTTCCAAAAATCTGAACTAACCCTTAATCCTGCGATCAGGAAGTTTTTTAAGGCTTCGTCCGATGCTCCCCTCACGCTAGTAGATTCAGCGTTGAACCTTTTGAAGTACGATGTCAAGCTTTCATTTTTCCTTTGCCTAACATTGGCAAGAGTTGTGACAGAGGGCGCGTATCTCACCGCGGCTTGGAACTTGGTTAAGAACAAATTCTTCATTTGATCCCATGTGGTGATCACCCCTGGCCCGAGCTTTTGGAACCACCGCTGGGCACTTTCTCTAAAGGTTGCCGCCAAGAGACGACATCGAGCCAAGTCCGGAACTTGATACACATCCATCTCTATAATAAAACGACCCAGGAATTCCACCGGATCTGAGTTTCCGTGGAAACGAAGATCGCTAGTAGTGTTGCGATACCCGGCCGACAATTGTGCCTCTCTTACTACTGCCGAGAATGGGGAAGGGATTTCGGCTGTAGCCGTCACCCTGCCTTCGAGGTGGTTAAGTAGCCTTTTTAGATCTCCTATATTGAAAGTTCCCACGCCAGAAATGGTCTGCATTTGAGGTTGTGGACCTTGGGGTTGCAATGGAGGTGTTTCCACTTGATTCCCCCCGGGAGGAGCTTGCTGCTGGTTCGTATTCTGGGCGTCTTCGAGTATTATGATATTTCAGGATTTCGTTCTTGGTTTCTCCCTTGACTCCCTTCTCCACCTTGGCCGCGGCCCCGGACCGTACCGCGGTCATAGTTTTCTACATCATGTTCCGCGTAATCATAGCCATCTGCTTGGTTATTCCAGTGGGAATCATTTTGACCGCGGTAGTTGCCACGACGGTATCCGTCTAAATATCTACCTCGGCCTCCACCTCTTCCTCTCCATTGAGGCCTTCTCCAGCGATCGTTTCCATACCCACGTCCATATCGATCCAGCGATCTGCGGGGAGGAGCTCTCTCATGATCGCGGTGCCGCTCCCGATTTTCCTGGGGATTCGGGGGCACACGCGTTGGATCGCGGTGCCGCTCCCGATTTTCCTGGGAATTCATTGGCATACGCGTTGGATCGCGGTGCCGCTCCCGATTTTCCTGGGAATTCAGGGGCACACGCGTTGTATCATGGGGCATCACACCTTCGCGATCAGCTTCTTTCTGCCATTCAAGTAACACCATTCTCAAATTGTCATCACCCAAGCGAATCCCCAAGCGATCTTTCAGAGTTGCGAAGCCTCGTTGCTGATTCTCCGGCATCGACTCCGCCTGTCGGCGTTCCTCGAGACTATGTCCAGAGCGGTGCGGATGGGTGGTTCCCCGTGTATCTGTCCGCAGAATTTCCCGTCCATCAACATCTTCTTCCACTAGCTCAATGATTGGGGACGCGTTATTAGAATAGTCCAGGCGTCGCGGGGTTATCGGCACACGCCCTCTTTCAGTGTGGCCATGGCCGGCCGAGATATCCCTATCTGTCATGGGTGCTTTTCCAGGTGCCTGAGCCGCTCGGTTGTGGTGAAGACCCCTTCTGCCCTTGCGTCGTTCCACGGTGCTCAACCTTGAATCAAAACCATTCAAAGCATCGCCCATGCGATACAGTTGTTCCAAGAAGTCGGCGTTGCTGATGAGCACAGGTGGCTATCCTCCAACGTCCGGTGTGGGACGGTCAGTCATTGGCGGAACGTAGGGTTCATATTCATAGCCATGATCGGAATCTTCTTCAGAACTTCCATCGTAAAAACTTCCATCATGATATTGAGACATCCTTCCTCCCAGATATAGATCTTGTTCGAGCCCCTCCTTCTAGCACCAATTTGTTGACGGAGGAATTTGGGAACAACAAAACTTGAGGTTAGTAGCCGGAAATAAGATCTGTGATGGCAGTTCTTCGTCGGAAACGTGAACAGTAATCGATGAATCCGACGAACAGTATTCGTCGGAAAAGATGAACAGTGTATGGTGGTGATGATTATTGGGGGCTGAGATTGCTTAGGGTTAGTGGTGGCTCCTTTGTGCTCTCGCTTCTGACCCTTTACAATGTGCCTACGTACCCCTATTTATAGGGGATCAAGTCCACGTAGTTCTTGGGGAACAAGAAACCTAATGGGCTTAGATTTCTCATCCCGAGGCCCAATGGGAAACCCACTGGAAACCGTCTTCTACTAGCTTTAGGAATGTCCGCCGATGAGGCCCAACAACACAGGCCGGCTTCAAGACTTCACGGATGAGGCATCTCCCTGGCCAAGGATAACCCTCCGCTACCAGCTGTTTCTCTAGTTCGTGGACGCAGGTATAGCCGTGGTTCACCCTAAATGTTGGACGCATCCTTGTCCCCCGATAAGGAGCCCCTACCAGATTACAGGACAAGTGATCCCAAGCTTTTGGGTGCAAAGTGCAGGATACTCCAAAGTCTCCCAACGAGGACACCCGTTGACTACAGAGACAGAGCTCCCAAAGCACACACCAGATTTCACCCCACATCCCCAATGAGGACACCCATTGACTACAGGAGGAGGCCTTCAGTCCAGGCATACCCCTGGAGGTCTCTGACCACGGACACCACCTTTCCTGTAGATATGCTACAGGAAGGAGTTCTTCAATAGAGTACCTGCATCAAATAGGTTAGTGATAACATTCTCCATCTTCCTTGAGTCTTTCCAGAGAATTCATTCAAGCAGCACATAAAAGTTGCATTTATATGTCAAGTAGAAGTTGAGGGCGCGCCCTGACATTTCTGTATGTTGGCGCCGCCCTGTGTCACCAGCCTTTGGTCTCTTATTTTATCATATAATATCATAGGGTGCGCCCTAAACTATTCGTCGTTAGGGCTCGCTCCAATTCTGTCCAAATCAAGCAAATATGTCAAAGCAATCATGTCCAAACAACCCGTCCAAAGAGCCTTTCTTGCTCACGGCGCGCCCTAAGGCTCACTACACTACAGGTTTCAATTAAGAAAATTCTCTCCTCCTTCTCGATAACTGGGCGCGCCTCCTCCACCTGTTGGAAGGCGCGCCTTTAAGGCATGATAACCACAACCGTCAATCAGCTATTCAATCAATGGGGCGCGTTCTTAGGGTGCGCCTTCTTTTTTATGGAAAGTCAATCTTATCTTTTCCTAGATTTAGGCGTTTCTCCTTCAATTTTGCCTATTTTACCAATCTCAATCTGAATATTGTTTATACCAATTTTTGGGCATAACAAAGTCCAAGAAACAAACAAGTTATAGAGTTATTAAAAACTGGAATACATGAGTATTCCGAAGAAACAAGAGGAAAATTGCAAGCATTATAAATCCATTGTGTCTTTAACTTATGGCTTGAATCTTATTAGTTGTCAAGTCCTGAATATTATTGGGACGATTATGGCTTTTTTTAGGCCATACATGATGGTTATTTGTTGTTACCTATGGATACTAAAAAGAATGTTATTATCATTATTTTTTTCTGGAGAAATTAATTGAGTTGATACAATAAAATTGAATTCTCAATCTCAGTCTTATGACGACATAGATAATATAACAACCCGACTAATTATAGTTGTTAAACTGGAGTGAACTCATCATCTCAGTTGTTTCTTTAAACTGTTGTGCTAAAATCAAGCACAACCTCAACTTTGCAAACTGTACTTACATTTAGACCTGGCATTGTGTTCGTGTCTTATGATTTCGTGGTGTGTATTTTCGTATTTCGTGTAGGTCAAATATAAAACTGATATGTTTAGAGTTCTTTGTATTTTTGTATTCGTGTATTTTCGTTTTGTGTTGTATTTTTCGTATAAAACTGAATATCAATGTTAATTAAAATAAATAAATAAAAATAAAAAAATATAAAATTTTTAAGTAATTTTTTTATTAAATATATTAAAAATATATATTTAGATAACATTTATATACATACTGTAAAATTAAGTAATTATTTTAAAAATAAATATGCATATATCTATTAAAAATATATATATATATATATTCATTATAAATATTAATATTTAATTATAATACTTATTTATGTCGTATACTTCGTGTCGTGTCGTGTACTCAAAGAGAAAACACAAAACTGACACAAAATCTCGATCGCATATTTTCATATTTGTGTATTTTCGTGTCGTGTACTAAAAAGGCAAAAACGAACACTAAATTTTTGTGTTATTTAATATCGTGCAAGTCGTGTCGTGTCGTGTCCAAAATTATCGGGTCTCCTTACATTCGTCATTAACTCTTCGGCTTAATTTGATTCGATTTTTTGGATATCATGTTAAAGCTTTTTTTGTCAATTTAAGTCAAATAAGTACGGTCCAAAATTTAAAAAAGTGTGCACGAATTCGCCACACTAATTGATAGGGATAAATAAATTATGATTGTATTATTAAATACTGCATTAATTGTACAAGCTGTGGGCTGCTAGGCCCAATAAAAAGATATATGATACTCAGACCAGAAAGGTTAAGCCTGATGGACCAGATCAGGCCTGATGGAATAAAAAAGGCCCAAAAGCCCTGATTATTAATTAATTTCGTAATTAATTAATAAGGGACAAAACAGATGTTGAAAAGAGTCCCGATAAGGATATAAATCCTTGGAGATTAGCCTCAAGGGGACCTAAAAGGATAAGGAATCAGTTTCCTACTATCTAGGACTCCAAAGTCCATTCTAACTATGAGACTTGCCCACCAAGTCTCCTATACCAAGTCCAATTCAAGGACTCCCAACATCTATATAAGGGGCCTCACCCCACAAATCAGAACTACGTTTTTTGGCTTGATTCTCTAATTCACAGAGATACGTAGGCATCTCGTAAAGGCAGATCGAGTCACGAAACACGAGAGCAGCCATTAAAGGCCTTGAGCTCCCGAATCTTAGTATTAAATACAGCAAGTAATAACCTTGGTTTTTTATCCATAACATTTGGAACCTCGTATATAGGGGGGCGACCGACCTCGTGCTTCGCTTCGCCCAGCATATCCGCTTCCTCCAACCTCAGGGTGAAGGGGCATCCCATAAGGGGGCGTCCTGGAAAAGAGCCAATGGCCGATGGAAGGCAACGCCCCCAAAGCACCCCAGGGGCGAATCCCCAAGAAGTGCAGGAAAAGATCAGGGCTCATGAGGCTGAAATCCTAAGGCTGAGGCGTGATTTGGAGGCTCACCAAGCCACCACACCCCACATACCTCCTAGGGGGAGAAATCCTCCTCCTATCATAGACCTGGATGGTCCGGTAAGAAGAAGGGTTGCTGTCCCAAGAACTGATCCAAGCAATCTCCTTCCCCTTGGAGATCCTGATGATCCGACTCCACCCTTCACAGAAGAGATAATGAATGCCCATATCTCAAGGAAATTCAAGATGCCCACAATCAAAGCCTATGATGGCACGGGAGACCCCGCTAATCATGTTAGGACATTCTCTAATGCACTGCTGCTGCAACCCGTGAATGATGCTATAAAATGTCGGGCCTTCCCTCAAACCCTGTCAGGTATGGCTCAAAGATGGTACAGTCGCCTACCCCCAAATTCTATTGGATCATTCAGAGAATTAAGTCAGGCTTTTATTAAGCAATTCATCAATGGAAGAGTCCATGAGAAAAGTTCAGCATCTCTTATGAGTCTTGTGCAGGGAGCTAAGGAATCCTTAAGAGATTACCTGAATCGTTTTACAAAGGAGGCTTTAAAAGTCCCAGACCTTGATGATAAGGTAGCCATGATAGCACTGCAACAAGGAACTAGGGATGAGTTTTTCAAGATGTCTTTGGCCAAACGACCCCCTGAGAGCATGTTGCAGCTCCAAGAGAGGGCTGGGAAGTATATCAAGGTTGAAGAAAGTATGAGGAAGACCGTAGTAAGTAATGAGCCCACTGGAGGCAAGAAACGAAAAACTGATTTGGAGTATATCGCTAAGGACAAATATCCTAGAACCGAACAAAACCCTGATTCAACCCCCAAGAAGGGAGGACCTGGGCAAAAGTTCACTGAATACGCTAAGCTGAATGCTCCCAGAAGTCAGATTTTGATGGAGATTGAGAAAGACAGAGATATTCGCTGGCCTAAGCCCTTGAAGGCTGATCCCGCCAAGCTAGATAAGGGCAAGTATTGCAGGTTTCACAAAGATGTTGGCCATGACACCGATGAGTGTAGGCAGTTGAAAGATGAAATTGAGTTTTTGATTCGAAAAGGAAGATTGAACAAGTATACTGGAGATGGAGGAGACAGAAATAATAATGGAAGGAAGAACTTTGAAGATCGTAGGAGGGACCAAGATGATCAGGGGCGGAATCCCCAACCTAGAGGACCAGTTATAAACACCATTTATGGAGGGCCGAGACCTCGAGGGCCTGTGATAAACACGATCTTTGGAGGTCCAACTGCTGCTGGATTGTCCAAAAATTCCAGAAAGGCATATACTAGAGAGGTTATGCATATTGTTGGAGAAGCCCCGAAGAGGGCCAGGACAGAAGTAACATTGGCTTTTGATGATTCCGACCTAGAGGGTGTGAAGTTTCCCCATGACGACCCGCTGGTCATAACGCCGATAATAGGAAATAGCCCGGTTAAGAGGGTCCTTGTAGATAATGGTGCTTCTGTGGATATCTTGCTCCACGACACCTTTCTAAGGATGGGGTATAACGACTCCCAGTTGACACCAACCGACATGCCGATATATGGATTTGCTGGAGTAGAATGTCCTGTGGAAGGGATAATTAAATTGCCAACCACCATAGGTACGGAGCCAAGGCAAGCAACGCAGATGCTGGATTTTGTGGTGGTAAAGGCTAGTTCAACTTATAATGCTATCATGGGGAGAACAGGGATACATGCCTTCAAGGAAGTCCCCTCTTCCTACCATTCAGTCATGAAGTTTCCCACCCGAAACGGGATTGGAGAAGAGAGAGGAGATCAAAAAATGGCTAGAAGCTGTTATGTGGCCTCTTTGAGGGCAGATGGAGTCGGGGGGCAGGTTCTTCCTATTGAAGATATGGATGTTCGAGAAAATGATGAGAATAGAGGAAGGCCGGCAGAAGAATTAGTTTCGGTTCCTTTAGATCCCAAGAATCCTGAGAGGATGACTTTCATTGGAGCCACATTAGAGGAGCCCCTTAGAGGAAAGTTAGTGAAATTTTTGCAAGAAAATAGTGATGTGTTTGCATGGTCAGCAGCTGATATGCCAGGCATAGACCCGGAGTTAATTACTCACAAGCTAAACGTGGATCCAAGCCGGAAGACAGTGAAACAAAAGAAAAGAAATTTTGCCCCGGAAAGACAAGAGGCTATAAGGCAGGAAGTGGAAAAGCTCTTAGAGGCTGGTTTCATTGAGGAGATTCAATTTCCGGAGTGGTTAGCAAACCCTGTAATGGTGAAGAAGGCTAATGGAAAGTGGAGGATGTGTATAGACTTCACCGATCTGAATGATGCATGCCCCAAAGACTGTTTTCCGCTGCCTAGAATTGATACCTTGATTGATGCCACCGCTGGACATGAGATGTTGAGTTTCATGGATGGGTTTAGCGGATACAACCAGATCAAAATGCATAAGGATGACATTCCAAAGGTATCATTTATCACTGACTTTGGTGTTTATTGTTATCTTGTTATGGCGTTTGGTCTCAAGAATGCAGGAGCCACCTATCAAAGGTTGGTGAATAGAATTTTTAAGGATCTTATTGGTAAGACTATGGAAGTCTATGTTGATGATATGTTAGTCAAGAGTCTAGTAAAGATTGATCATATAGCCCATTTAAGGGAAGCTTTTGAGGTCCTGAGGTACCACAAGATGATGTTGAATCCGACGAAGTGTGCTTTCGGAGTAGGATCTGGAAAATTCTTGGGATTGATGGTTTCGAAGAGGGGAATTGAGGCAAACCCCGATAAAATAAAGGCAATCCTGGACATGGAACCCCCCAAAACTGTCAAGGATGTTCAGAAGCTCACAGGAAGGGTTGCTGCGTTAGGACGATTCATCTCCAAGTCAGGAGACAAGTGCTTGTCATTTTTCAAGTCACTAAAGAACATCAAAGACTTTGTATGGAGTGAGGAAAATCAGAAGGCATTTGAAGAATTAAAGAAGTATATGGGCCAGGCCCCGTTGTTGGCCAAGCCAGTTCTGAATGAAGTTTTATTCTTGTACTTGGCTGTTTCAGAGAGCGCCTTGAGCGCGGTGTTGGTTAAGGAGGAACTGAAAGTCCAGAAACCCGTATACTATGTCAGCAAAATTTTGCATGGTGCTGAGTTGAATTATTCAGCCATTGAGAAATTCGCCTTAGCCTTGGTAATGGCTTCAAGAAAGCTGCGTCCTTATTTTCAAGCTCACCAAATTGAAGTGCTAACAAATCAGCCACTGAGAAATATCATTCACAGTCCCAAGGCAAGTGGGAGACTGATTAAGTGGGCAATAGAGTTGGGAGAGTTCGATCTCAAGTATAAGCCACGTATGGCCATAAAAGCCCAGGCACTAGCTGACTTCGTGGTGGAATGTACCATACCCAACCAAGAAGTCGGGGGGCAGGAAGATACCATACCTCAAGACAAGGGAGTCGACAATGGGGACAGGGAGAAGAATGATAAGGAGAAAGAATATTGGGTTCTCTATTTTGATGGAGCATCAAAAACAAATTCCAGTGGAGCAGGGTTGGTTTTGCAAAGCCCTGATGGGTTCTTAATTGAGTATGCTATGAAGCTAGATTTTCCAACCACAAACAATGAGGCAGAGTATGAAGCCCTAATAGCTGGCCTTGGTCTAGCTGGGACACTTAGAGTCAAAAACTTAAAGGTCCGTGGAGACTCGAAGCTGATCATATCCCAGGTAAAGGGAGAATTCGAGGCAAGGGATGATACGATGGCTAAGTATGTCCGCCTAGTAAGGGCTGTGATGACCCAATTTAATGAGTGCCATGTTGAACACATTCCAAGGGAAGAAAATGTTAAGGCAGATGCACTATCAAAGTTCGCTTCGTCTGAGATTGAAGAAAGTTCAGGAAGTGTGTACTTCCGTGTTTTGAAGACACGAAGCATAGATGTTAAGCTGGTGGCTCCCATAGGCTTGGGGACGTCATGGATTGATCCCATCAAGGCTCACATTCAGACCGGTTGGTTGCCAAGTGATGCAACTGAAGCACGGAATTTAACTGTTCGGGCACTAAGGTACTCTTTGATAGATGGGATTCTTTACAAAAGATCTTTCGTGGTTCCCTACTTGAGGTGTCTCAGGCCCGATGAGGCACGCTTGGCTCTTGAAGAAGTGCATGAAGGTATTTGTGGACAACACTTGGGGGGCAGGGCCTTGGCTCATAAGATAACTCGTTTAGGCTTCTATTGGCCAGAAATGATGGCTGATGCCAAAGAATATGTGAAGAAGTGTGATCGCTGTCAGAAGCACGCACCAGTTGTTAGACTACCCCCCGAGATGCTGACCTCTATCAACTCCCCAATCCCCTTTGCTATGTGGGGGATGGATATTCTAGGGCCTTTCCCTATGGCCACAGCACAAAGGAAGTTTCTGATGGTAGCCATTGATTATTTCACTAAGTGGATTGAAGCCAAGCCCTTGGCCAAAATCACAACTAAACAGGTTGCACAATTCCTGTGGGAAAACATTATGTGCCGATATGGAATTCCCCGTATCCTCGTCACTGACAATGGAACACAATTCAACAACGAGGAATTCAAGAAGTATTGTGAAGAAAACGAAATTGAGTTACGGTTCACCTCTGTGGCTCACCCACAAGCTAATGGGCAAGCAGAAGTAGCAAATCGAATAATCCTGGATGGATTAAAGAAAAGGATCGAGAAGT
Source organism: Apium graveolens (assembly GCF_009905375.1). Taxonomy (NCBI): domain Eukaryota; kingdom Viridiplantae; phylum Streptophyta; class Magnoliopsida; order Apiales; family Apiaceae; genus Apium; species Apium graveolens. Next base: position 314,111,582 of record NC_133651.1, on the reverse strand, counting down.
CAAGAAATAATTGGGTGGATGAGATACTTCCCATATTATGGGCCTATAGGACTACCTGTAGAGTTACGACAGGAGCAACTCCCTTCATGTTGGCGTATGGGGCAGAAGCAGTAGTTCCCGTGGAGATATCGCATTCCTCTCCAAGGATTCAGACTTTCAATGCTGTAGAAAATGAGGAAGGGCAGAGGTTAGCCCTGGATCTAATTGATGAAGTGCGAGATGAGGCACATGCAAAGATAGTAGAATATCAGAAAAAGGCTTCATTCTATTACAACCTAAGGGTTAAAGAGAGATTTTTTAAACAAGGAGATCTAGTCTTGAGAAAAATAGAGGCTTCTGGTGTTGGACAGAAAGGAAAGCTTGCCCCGAATTGGGAAGGGCCGTACAGAGTCAAGAACGTTCAGGGTAGAGGAACCTATAAGCTGGAAACTATGGAAGGTTTTGAAGTCCCGAGGACCTGGCACGCACAAAACCTGAAGGTTTACTATGTGTAAGATAGGAGAAGTACGATTCTCACTTGTCATTGGTTTAAAAGCACCTTGAAGCTTTGCTTGCATAGGATTTTATATTCCAGTAGAATTTACATTGTCTAGTTATTGTTGATTAGGGTCGAACCCATGCTATGTAAGGTTTTGGAAAACCAGACTTCATATTAAAGAGTTTGAAATTATTTCTATCTAAGGATGTTTAAGGTTCAAATGCATATTAAGATTGTAAAGATAAAACAGAAAAAGGCAAGAAAAGCAACATATAGAATACAAGCCCCGAAGGGTATTAAGTTCTGAATGCGATTAAGTCAATACATAGAAAGCCACAATGGGCCAAACAAGAAAAACAAAATACTCAAAGATCCTTGAAGAAGTCATCATCGATGTTTCCTTCATTGGCAGCAGAAGAAGGAACTGGAACATGATCAGCACCTCGAGGAGAAACAGCTTCGGCCTCAGCAGAAGAAGCAAGAATAGGAGAATGAGGGATATCATCAAGAAGAGGCTCTTTCCCAGGAATATCAGGGACTGGATAGGCAGTAAGAGTCACCTCCAGAATCTTCTTCCCAATCTCCTCTACTATCTGCTCCCAACAGCTAGAAAAGGTCTCCGGGAAGTTAGCATCGTACTCAGCATTTAGGACATCCTGAAAGTCCCGAGATGCCTTATACTCAGCTATCACCTCAGCTCGGGCCCTTTGAGCATCCAGCTCCAGCTTACGAACTTTCTCCTTCTCGTCCGCCAGCTCCTTCTCTACCTCACGAAAACGAGTGAAGTTGGCCTCGGAAGCCTTGAGGTACCTATCCCTGTCCCTCTCAGCAATAGTTAGGCTGGTCCTCACATCCTTCAAATTGTGAAGGGCAGCCTGGAGATAGGTATTCATCTGCACGAACATATCAAAGTACAGTAAGTAATAATAAACAAAAAAAACAGTTAAAAAAGGAAGAGGCTTACAGAAGCCACGGCCTGAGCACCCAGACGTTCAATCTGTAGGTCATCAGAAGACTCGACGATCTCAGCCCTGTCACGAGGCGTGATCACACTCTGAGACCAAACGGCGGCAGCCTCGGAACTCCCTACCACCGTGTCCCTCCTCTGAAGGCCCCAAGTGACGGTGAAGGGAGAGTTATCTTCATCAAGGCTAGGAGGCCTCTGGGATAAAAAAGTAGGGACGGCCTCCTGAACCGTGACTGAAGGGTCGTCACCAATCCTAACCCGCTTGTCGCGGTGGCTCTCAACAGCAGAGCCCTTGGCGGCACGGGCCTCCCGCTTCTTGAAGATCGTGTCCAAAGCGGCCCTAGCTGCAGGCAAATACGAGCACGTAAGAAAAAGGACAAATAGAGAATGGAGGAAATGGAACAAAAAGGGGAAAGAAATACCCTCGGGACCAAGGTCACTTAGACCTACACCTTGCAAATTACCCTCTGAAAGGATGAGAGCGCAATGGTGCAAGTTATCAGCAGTAATGGCCTTGATGGCCGCATCCTCATCTATCCCCAATTTTAGGTCTCTTAAAGACCCGTCTATACTTTTTGAGAAGTTGGGCCTGAAAAAATGGTCCCAACCCTCCTCGGAATCCAGAAATATATAAAACCACTCACTCTTCCATGTTGGATACGAGTCGGGATTGGTGCCAGAAATAAAGCAGGAACGAGCCAAGGATCTATGAACTATTTTGACCCATCCTTGGTCCTCAGAAGCATTTACAAATTTAAATAAATAACGAAAGACACAAACATTTGGCTCAAAACCGTGTTTACGAGATTGGGCCATATAACAGTGAATAAAACGCCAAGAGTTGGGTGTGAGTTGGGTCGGACAGACTCGGGCCTCAGCCAAAAGGCGAAAAACAAAAGGATGAGGAGGTAGGCGAAAACCAGCATAAAAGGTTTCCTTATAGACCCGAATGGCCCCAGGTTTTGGGTAGCAGGCCCTATCATTTGGGCCTGGAGCCTCGGCCCTATAAGGGTGAGAAATGCCAAAAAGGCGGGCTATGGTACCTACTTGATCTGGACCAAATCTAGAAGGATAATTATATGCATCTAAGTGTAACATGTTAGGAAAGGCTTGCCCAAATTCGGTTAAAAGATCCCTAAGAGAAATAACTGAGGAATGTACAAGAGATTTTTTACCTCGGCTGGCCCTAGAGGGACGGGCAACAGCTTGGGGGACATGGGAGTGAGATGAATCGGAATCCGCCATGGATGAAGACAAAAACCCAGGAAGCTCTTGAAAGTAAGTAAAGAAGATGAAGATTCAAACGGAATCTTCAAAATAAGCCCAGAAAGCGGCGGAGTAGAAAGCCGGAAATCGCTTGGAGGTGGCGATTCTTGAGAGACTAATTGCAGAGTTGAAATTTAGAAATTTTTGTGAAAGTGAAGTGTGAGAAATGAACTCACACTCCACCTCTTATATAGAGGAGCTCAAAGATGCACAAACGGGCCTGGGCCTAAGAAAAAGGCGGGAAGCCCATAAGATTTGAATTTTGAAAAGATTTAAAATCAAAGTTCAATGAATGAATCAAGGCTCGAACAGCCTCAACAACGCTCAGGATGCATCGTCCCTAGCCGTTGTTAGAAGTGTGGCTCCTAGGCGTGGTACAACAACGCCCAGGAAGCATCTGTATTCAACAACGCCCAGGACGCAAGTTTCCTAGACGTTGTTAGAAAACTGTCTCCTAGGCGTGGGTGCACAACGTCTAGGATCTATGAAAGCATCTGTCTTCAACAACGCCCAGGACGCAAGTTTCCTAGACGTTGTTAGAAAACTGTCTCCTAGGCGTGGGTGCACAACGTCTAGGATCTATGAAAGCATCTGTCTTAAACAACGCCCAGGACGCAAGTTTCCTAGACGTTGTTAGGAAACCGTCTCCTAGGCGTGGATCAACAACGCCCAGGAAGCATCAGCCTCCAACAACGCCCAGGACGCAAGTTTTCCTAGACGTTGTTAGGAAACCGTCTCCTAGGCGTGGATCAACAACGTCCAGGAAGCATCAGCCTCCAACAACGCCCAGGACGCAAGTTTTCCTAGACGTTGTTAGGAAACCGTCTCCTAGGCGTGGATCAACAACGCCCAGGAAGCATCAGCCTCCAACAACGCCCAGGACGCAAGTTTTCCTAGACGTTGTTAGGAAACTGTCTCCTAGGCGTGGATCAACAACGCCTAGGATGTATTGAGCAACAAAAATTCTGTTTTTCTGATCGTTTAATTAGAAAAATAAGAAAATTCCTTAAATATTTTCTGAAAAATGTTAATATTTTCAGAGATAAGGAATAAATCCAGAAAATTAGGGAAAATCCCAGAAAATTAGGGAAAATCCCAGAAAATTAGGGAAAAATCCAGAAAATAAGGGAAGAATCCCGGAAATTAGGGAAAAAATCCAGAAATTCCTTAAATATTTTCAGAAAATAGGGAAAAATCCCAGAAAATTAGGGAAAATCCCAGAAAATTAGGGAAAATCCCAGAAAATTAGGGAAAAATCCAGAAAATAAGGGAAGAATCCCGGAAATTAGGGAAAAAATCCAGAAATTCCTTAAATATTTTCAGAAAATAGGGAAAAATCCCAGAAAATTAGGAAAAATCCCAGAAAATTAGGGAAAATCCCAGAAAATTAGGGAAAAATCCCAGAAATTAGGGAAAATCCCAGAAAATTAGGGAAAAATCCAGAAAATAAGGGAAGAATCCCGGAAATAAGGGAAAAATTCCTGAAAATTAAGATAATTCCTGAATAAAAGGGAAAATTCATTGTAAATGTGTAGGTCGCTCCACACTTTACGGAAAAATGAAACCCTGTAAGGGAACGAATAGACTTAACTTCTGCGAAACCTAATCGATGTTTCCCAAAAGTTGGGGGGCAAATGATAGGGATAAATAAATTATGATTGTATTATTAAATACTGCATTAATTGTACAAGCTGTGGGCTGCTAGGCCCAATAAAAAGATATATGATACTCAGACCAGAAAGGTTAAGCCTGATGGACCAGATCAGGCCTGATGGAATAAAAAAGGCCCAAAAGCCCTGATTATTAATTAATTTCGTAATTAATTAATAAGGGACAAAACAGATGTTGAAAAGAGTCCCGATAAGGATATAAATCCTTGGAGATTAGCCTCAAGGGGACCTAAAAGGATAAGGAATCAGTTTCCTACTATCTAGGACTCCAAAGTCCATTCTAACTATGAGACTTGCCCACCAAGTCTCCTATACCAAGTCCAATTCAAGGACTCCCAACATCTATATAAGGGGCCTCACCCCACAAATCAGAACTACGTTTTTTGGCTTGATTCTCTAATTCACAGAGATACGTAGGCATCTCGTAAAGGCAGATCGAGTCACGAAACACGAGAGCAGCCATTAAAGGCCTTGAGCTCCCGAATCTTAGTATTAAATACAGCAAGTAATAACCTTGGTTTTTTATCCATAACACTAATTTTCCGTACAATGGGGTCACCTTCAATCAAAGCACATGCCAAAGTGAAATGCAACCAAATCTAGGTGGACTACACTTAAATTATGTTAAATTATGCTATAAATTCAATAAAGCTAATACAATCTTATCTGCGTGTTATGTGGGATGTCGCCGGAGAGATCGGCGGTGGTTGCTCAATGTTGAAGAAGGCGGCGGTACAATTTTGGCGGATGTTCAGTTAGAGAAATACGGGATTGATCTAGAACAATGATGGCGCTGAGAGTAAGTTTATCATTTCAGATCTAGAGGTATGATTCCATTTATCTACCGATCAATCAAATTTTTTATTAAACCAATACCAGTTATGTATATATCTATCGATCAGGCAGATGGTCTTATTTCATGTTTTCTATTTTCATGTTTTCAAATTTAGTCCGAGTTATTTTGTTATATTGTTCATATTTGTCTATTGTCCAATTTTGGGATATCTAAATGTGTCTGTATCCGACATGAATCTGTTCGATTGTTATATTGTTAGGCCATGTTTGTTTAATGATATTAAGTAGGGGATAGAATTACAGTCCTTTAAATTTTCCAATCTCATGTTTATTTTGTAAAAAATTAGTGAAGGGTTATCCAAAAATTATAATCCTTTAAATTATCCTATCACATGTTTATTTTGTTGGAGTAGAGGATAAAATTATAATCACATCTAATGCGTGGTGGGAGGAGGTATTGTTTTATCCCCTCCTACAAATTATTTTTTAAAAGATTATAATCCCCCGTTGTTATCCCATATGAAACAAACATAGGATTGGAAAATTTAAAGGAGTATATTACAATCCCAAGTACTATCCACAAAACAAAAATAGGATAAAGTTCTAAAGGATTATATTCCAATCCTACACTTAATCCTTTCAAACAAACTTAGGATAAGATTATTTAATCCATATGACTAATTTTGATGGGATTAATTATCCCCGAATTATTATCCCAGGATTATAATCTCATGGCCTTAAAGTTTGATTTTAACCTTAGGTTTTTATTGGTATGACCTTCTAGTAATAGGTACAATCATTGTTTTCTTATTTCCCTTGGTTTTACAATATATGAGATTTGTATATAATTGCATTTAGTTGTTGGATTTGACCTAATTTAGAGGTATATGTGTTTTTGTTTTATTTCATATAATATAATTTAGGTATTAAAGTTGCTGGTGAGTTGCATCGTAGGATTTGTGATCCACGAGTTTTGTGGTTTTTACTTTTTGTTCTATAATTTGTCTAGTGAATCTCACTAAATGTACATTTATGTTAATTAACCTTTCTAAGTCAATCTGGTTAGAGCAATTTTTAGAAGTTTGTAACTGATTTGATTGTCGTTTATTACAATTAATTTTCATGAATAATATTTGGTAATTTATGTTTCTAATTTGAATGCTTTAAATATTGTGTAATTTTTATTAAAGAAATTGTACATGCTAATTTTACTTCTTAATTGGCATGTCTTTAAAAATTTTATGATTTAAATGATTTCTTTAGAAATTAGTTTTCTAATAAAGGTTTGTAATTTATGTGCATTAATATGTTAACTTTTCTTTTTTTTTTTGTTAACTTAGGTTTTCAAGGACTTTAATTGTCTTTTTCCTTATTATCATAATTGCTCATCTTGTTTGTATATTGTTAAATTTATAAATTTTAAACGATTTTACTTTATGCAACTGAATCTTTTAATTTTTTAATTCAATTTTTAAATTATGTAATACATTTTTATAATTTATATTCTCATTTAGTTGTGTACCTTTCTGAAACATAAATGATGGTTTTGTTACCTCTAAGAGATTTTTGTGCCATTAATGATTTGATATTGTACCTTTTATGGGTGACCTTTTAGAGGCAGTCGTGTGCCAGTTTGTTGGCTTTTAGTATCTAACTAAAGATTTTCTTTGGTTAGATTATACGTTTGATCAGATATATCTTTTCTTTTTTTCAAAAATATTCTCCTTATTTAATTTTATTCTCATTTACAGAATATTTGAAAAGCCATAAATGAGTGTCGTATTATAAGGCCGTAAAGTAATTATCTATAATGGGACTTGGAGTACAAGACAATTTTGCCACAATTTTGATGATATGGTGCAATAAAGAGTTTCAGATTGTAAAGTACAACCATAAAAACAAGGACTTCGGAGTACAATGCAATTTAACTACAAATTTTGATGATACGAGCGATTTTACCTCTATCGGAAGACCCTAGTTTTATTAGCTGTGTATCGAATGTACTTTGGTGAAGGTACTCATTTTCCTCCTTGAATTTTTTTTCATTGGCTTTTACTCTTGGAGGTTTTAACGAGGCCTTTCTGTGGGTTATTTCTTCAGATATTAAGATTTTATTATCTAAGTTTCTGGGGACATCTATGCATGATCTTCGGTTAGATGATAAGCAACTTTTGAATGAAAGGTATACTTTATCTTTGTTTATTGTATTCTGAATACAATTCATCAATGAATTCATTAATTATTGGAAAAAAAATACGGTCCAAAATTTATGTTTGGCTCACCACTGAAGTTTGAGTTGTTAACTGTGTTTCCAAACTTATCAAATTTTTAACGAATTTTCGGAAGTATCAAATTTAAAATTAAATTTTAACAAAAGTACTAATCAAAAATTATTTTTTCAAATTCAATAAAAAGTATTCATTCATAAAAGAAAAGGTGTTCATTCAAAAAAGCTTTTAAAATTCGTAGCAAGGCAATATATTTTGTCCGTTTAGGTAATTTTAAAATAGATAACTTATGATTTAAAATGAATAAGTGTTAAATAAGTGATAAGTTGATAAATACTTATAAATTCTATAAGTGTTTGGATAAACTTACTTATAAGTTAGATTTTTTTAACTTAAATGGATTAAAATAAATAATTATTAAATACAATTATCTTAATTCATGAATTTTAAATTTAAAAATATTTTAAAATTTTATTTTAAACTCAAAATTTTAAAAGAAAGTGAAAAAATACAAATAAGTTGGAAAAAAGTACGTCACTCCTAACATTCAACTTATCAGCTTATAAGTTGTAAATTTAACTTATAAGTTGGATCGACAAACACTCGTCGATAAATTGTTGCGGACTTATAAGTCAATAAGTTGGCTTATTAGAATCCCTAAACAGGCCCATTATATTTTTTTACTCTAACTTTGAGTGAAGGGGTGATGGTGTAGCTCATATGGTAAATAAGGATTATGCCTTGTCGAACCAACAAGGTTCGATTCTCCCCTACCGCGTTATCAACTAAATTATAAGCAAAGTATGCAACTAGCTAGATGAATTTAATTATATTTCTTAAAGATGCAACATTTCAATGAATACTTGGGCCACCAACAATCCAAGACTCAGTTGCTTCAGAATAATTAGCATAATATATACCAAATACATCTAAGACTCAGTGGCTGAGCAGTCTAATTAGCATAATATACCATCGTGGACTGCTTTAATTGAGGGTTTCTGGATGACATGGAGATTACCGTGAGATTTCCCAGTCATTGGACCAACCTGGTTGCTTGACATGCACAACAGTATTGCAATTTAGAGTATAACATTAATCTTACAAAAATGAGTAATGATATACTCATTTTTGTGTACAATAAACTTTCATGGAAAATTATGGAATTGGTACAAATAAAAGATCACTACAACAATACGTGGAATCGTAGTTGAACTTATTCGTGTGAAATTTTCTTTCAACTTTTTATTAGAACAAGCTCTTTGATACACATTGGTGTTTCTCTTCTGCGATATTCACCAGCTGCTTGTTTTTTCAGTGCGCCTCAGTTTACACTGCACATACATTTAAAAGGAGCCAAAGAAAGGCACGTTAATTAATCAATAGTATACAGATGAATCGTGCTTAGCATAATTAGAATTGTGCAAGAGAGGTAAATGCAAGAGTAGGAATTGAAAAACTTACGTATTGCAGTCGAAATTAGGATCATCCACATATGGTAAAGGGAGTCCGCATTTCTTCTGGAGAGCATCAAGATTTTGTGTATTAACTGGTACTTGATTAACTCTAGCACGAGTACAAGAAGAAAGCTTTCTCCTGTCAGCTGTAGTTTTGGCTGTTTGAACAAAGTTTCTGTATGCGATGCAGCACTCAGCAGATGGCTCTTGAAGTTGAGGAGCTGTTACAAACGGAAGACACTTCTCTGCTGATTTCTTTCTCTCGGGTCCATCACAACTAAAGCTTTTCGCCTCCCCTGCCACTATCGTTACAATTACAAACACCATCACCAAAAAGTAACTGATCCTCGGCATTGCTGCAGCCTCTGACCTCTGTTGAATTGTGCTTAATTTATCCAAATGTATGACCAGATTTATTAAAGGAGTAGATATTATATATGCTAGATCACATCATGTATTTAAAGGCAAGTATTTAACAATTAGAACAACAAATTTGGATTTGGCTCTACAATCCATGGATGAGATTATTTCTCGATTTTCAGTCAGGATTGTTTAAAGTAAAATAACCCCAATACGTAAATACATATATGAAATAATTTCATGCATGTCCTGCTACTATGATGTATAAAATGTTGGGTAGTCAGTTACAAATTAGGACATGTGTAATAACATAGAGATGTGATACATGCTATTTTAGGTTGATAGTGCTGACATAGTTTTATGCAAGATTTTAAAGCAAAAATAAATCAACCGCTTTGTGGTTCAGAAATCTGAACCAGTTACCATGTCGGCATGTATGAATGAACAGCAAAAATAAAACAATTCAACAAGTTTGGACTTTGGAAGAGACAGCATCTGACGAGGTTAGTACGAAGGTAAAATAAATAAGGTTGATTCTGGTTTGGACTTTGGAGTGATTGCTGATTCAGCTGGCACTTGAATAAAAACCTAACGCACTTCTCTTTTAGTTCTGAAGCAAAAATAAATCAAAATGGAACTACTACGTTTTTTTCTTTCCTGGCATATTGCCGAATGGTCTACATGATGGAAACACCATCTATGGCAATGTTTTAACCTCGTGGCCCGATCATAATCCTTGCACAATTAAGCCGATCCTTGACACCTTGACCAATCAGTGCCGTGGGGGCATTTCATTTTCACTGTACACACTTATAATTCCAATACCAATGACACTCCCAAGGCTTCAATCATACTGTAACATTTTAATTATTCTTACTTGCTATAGGATATGAAGCATAATATTATTTCCCATTTTGCAAAATCTATTATATGCTATCTCTTAGTGTTGGCGATTTAGTTTTTGACTATCAAATTCGAGTTTTTTTTGCTCGGCCCAAAATTTTAATCCTTCAAAATATTTTTATTAGATTAGAAAGAAATATAATTAAACTTAAATCTCATCAATAAAATATTAAATCACAGTTAATATACAATATAAATTTCAAAATGTGGTCAACAAAATCTGAATCCGGGTTAAGTTGTACAAAATTTTATATTTTAAAAGTTTTTTTGGTCGAGTTCCATCTTTACAAAGATGACTAGTTTAAGCCTCAAGGGACTCTGGGTGGAACAGACGTACTTTATTACTAAGGTATTTTGTGTACAACCTATTACATAGGTTGGTTGTTAGAGCATCATCTCCAACAGTGTGCGCTAAAAAGTCATATTTTTACATATTTTTTATCCCGTTGATCATGTAGTGTTAGTTTTCTGTCTAATTTAAACATCTGTCTATCTAATTTAAATCTAAACTCATTGATACATACATATATTTATATTATTCAAAACTTATGTTTTAAAATTCTTATTTTATATTTAATTTATGTAACTTTAATACTTATTTTCAAAATTCTAATATTATATTATAATAAACTATGCTTCACTTATAATTTCTATATATTTGTAAGTAATATTTCTATATATTAATTTTATTATACTTATAATTCTAATAATTTTTAAATTTTATAAAATTTACTTTAAAATATTTACATAAATATAAAAAAATAAAAATATCGTCATTAAATATTTTTTATTTAAATAATTGTTTTATTTTCAATTGTATTGAATATAATTAGCTTAAATTTAGTTTAATTGTATATTTAAAATTAAAAATAAAATAATATTCTGTATATATCTAATTAATATAACTAACATTACTGGAGCATAAATCCTTACAGGTTCAACAAAATTTCAGTTAATTATATTTTAGCTAACAAGTTTACCTAAGGTCAACTCCAAAATTGGCCCAAAGGTCCAAATTTGGACCGATTTCGATCCAAATTCACCCAACAGTGGCCTAAATCTTGGTACAAATTTCGACTGATGAATAGTGTCGGCCTAGGCCGACACTATTCATCGGTCCAAATTTGGACCGAGGTTAAAATAATAGTTTTTAATGTATTTCTTTTAGTTTATTACATAAAGTTTCGATTTCGGGTATTTATAGATGCAATTAACCGATATTATGATATAATTATTATTTATTTAAATAATAATTTAAATTAAAAAATATTTAAACGTAATTAAATAAATATCATTGCATTTCTTGAATTCAAATTACGAATACATTCAAACATTAAAATAAAGATTACAACACATAAAACTTAATTTGAAACACAACATAAATGAAAATGCGATGAGAACTAAATTATTAATTTAGTCTGACAAATTAAATCAACTTCCTTCAAGATAGTCAAAATATTCCCCGTAACTATATAGGTTGTTTTGAAATCGTTGACCTTCATCTTCAGATCCTCGACTTTGAGATGAAGAACGTTGCTCTTCTGATCTTTTCAGCATGATTCTAGTCTGTCCACCACGAACAAATTCATGTAAGTTTGGATCAGTTATAGAGTTCAAATATTTTAATAAAATCTTATTTTCTTCCTTATATTCAGCAAATGATAATTTTTCGTTGTGAATCTTGATTCATTTTTTCATTAGTTCCACGAGCTGATTATTCTGTTAAATAATTTTAGCAATTTCTTCTTCGTGTTTACGTTTTCCTTTTGTCTTTTTCACTCCAATTGGGCGACCAGTTGATATTGTCCCAATTTCTTCAATCAGTTAAATTAATATCAAATGCAGACAAGTTCAGACTGATATCTTCCTCGGTTAAAGTTGGACGGTGGACAGTTGGTGTTGAATCAGGGTTGACGAATTTCTCGCAATTTTTAAGCATGTCAAAAAAACGTTGAACGTGCATTTGGAGTACTCAAATCTCGTTTTACAATTGTTGCAGGACCAACACGATTTTGGAGTAAAATGTAATAAAAGAAGATATAATGACTGCGTGCATTATTTTACATAATATGATAGTTGAAAATGAACGTGATTTAAGTGCACCAATTCAAGAGCAGTTTGAACTGCCAAATCCACCAAATCCAGAAGTTGAAAGAGATCAAATTGATAATGATGAACGTTTTCAACAATTCTTTGGCCGTTACAGAAAAATTAGAAATAAGGAGGCTCATATTGCGCTTCGAGATGCACTAATTGAGCATTTGTAGGAAGAATATACTAATTCTAAGAATTAGTATTAGTTAACGATGTTTTAAGATTTAATTAATATTTATACTTTTCTTATTTGAATGTAATGTTTTATTAACGGTTTTATTATAAAAATTATAACTAAATGTGTTTATTATTTTTCATATATATTTGAAATTTAATTAGACTTCTATTATTCATTTATTAATAATTTTAAAATAAAATAAGTAATTAATAATAATAATAAAATATAAAGATAATATCTTACATCATACAAAAATAATATATTTATTATTATAAGACCTTAAAATAATTAAATAAATATTTTGAGATTTAAACCGAAATTTAAATTAAACTGTTAGAGTTGGAGAGAAGTTCGGTCGAAATTTATACCAAATTCTTGAAGTTGCTATCCTTGGACATGCTGTTAATGCCATAAATTTACCTAAATTATCGGATCTTATATTCCAGACTAACATTAGTATTGTATGACTAACATTAATATTGTAAAGTAGAGTCAGTTTTCTCAAATATCTCAATAATATATATAGGAAAATGAATACTTGTTGCTCTACTCTTTCGTTTCATCGTTTCTTCGTAGAAAAAACACATGTACACAATTTATATTATATTATTATAAGCGAAATATGGTTTCGTTTGATTTATTGGTTAACAACTTTCTAAAAAGTATGTTAGCACCTTCCAAAATAAAGTTTAAACAAATATAAATTTAATTAAAAAAATATAGCAAGTATCTAATATAACTAAAAGAATTTATGAATTCTTATGCAACTTAATATTTAATTGCATTCAACTTCTTTCTTATCTATTTTGTAGAGAACCAAACACTTCCAAAATTAATTTTAGTAATTCAAATTAAAATATTACAAAATAATTAAGAAACCGAGAAAAGGTAAAAAACAATATTTAAAAATAATACCAAATCATTCGGATACATCACTTCTATTCAAGAATCCAATTTTTTACAGGTTTCGCGCCCGCGACTGATAGGCTATAGTAGGAGAACTTTTTAAAATTTTAACTATCTATTTTTAATCCTTCAATAATATAATACATACATACTAAATAATACATACATATTTTAATTTCATTAATCTCAATAATATATAACTATTATATTTTAAAATTTATTTTAATATAATAATAAAATAATAAAATTACAAATATTATAATCAGCCCATACATCATACAAGTTATATGCTAGTAATATTATATATAACAAACTCATGTAATAACCATTTCTCTGACTACCATGCCGCTTGTATTAACATTTTCTGATAGTCTTTTAATATGCTCAGTAATTATCTAAAATCAAAATATGTAATTAAGATGAATTTGACTGCTTTAACATGCAACAATTGAACAAATGTGTCGGCCACCAACAATCATAAACCTAATCTGTAATTTGAAAAGAAATAATCAAATTTGCTAACAAAAAATTGCTTGTACATGTGATCATTTTTGTGGATGTATAAAAGCATCGTAGCAATAATTATATTTTAAAATATACTCCCTTTGTTTTTTATACATCGTTTGACTTTTTTTACACAATTCTAAATTCTTTGATCGCATATATAAAATAATAATTTATAAAATTTTCTTTTTATAAATTAAAATTTTAGTTATATATTTTTATTTACAAAAAAAATATTTTAAAAATTATTATTCTAACTATATGGTCAAAGTACCTAGAAATGTATACATAAAAGACAAACTATCATATTAAAAAAACAAAACATAGCAAGTATAAAGTAATATGATTATGTGACTAATACCAAAGCCAAACTACAATGTTATTTGTGTAAGTAAAACAACTTAGAGCAACTTAGGGCCAACCATTTTGCTTAATGATGCACCAAAACCTCATTAATATTAGTCATCAATTATGTTAAAGCTGGGAATATGGGAAAAAAAAAGAATAGGCAGTCACACTTAATAACTCCCGGTGGCAGGGCTGCTCGTTCGACGTCGTGCCTGGATCTTTCGCCGCTGGGGAGGTATAACTGTCATGGGGCTCCTATAAAATAACACCGGAAGGGGGTTTGGATCCCGCGACGCCTCCGGTGTGGGAGTAAGAACTCGCTTTTGTGGAAGATGAAGATAGATAGGAATGCAGGGTGGCTGTGTGGGTATATGAGTGTGAGAGAGTGATTAACCCCAAAATCTTACCTTCTTGAGCTATTTATAGGCCAAGGATAGGATTTTGGGGTTGGTACCTTTGAATCATAGTCGTTGGTGCTAGGAGCGGAGGACACCTGGACGGGGTGGATGTTTTACACGTGCCAGGATGAGAGTGGTTGAGGAATATTCTAAGGATCTCCTGGCACGTGCCCTGATTGTGCTCATTATTGATGAATGACAGTTGTCCCTCTCATGTGTTTCGGCATGTGCCTCACGTGCTGGGACTTCCCAAGGTCGGGCTTGCGGGACTAGACTAGTCTGGACTAGTAGTGTACGAGACCGGATGAAATTGGGAGTCCGTACCTGGTCCTTCTAGGAGCTATATGTACTATTATGTATCCCCCACTCCCTTATGCAAATTTTCTGGATAGGGGAGTACGGTTGATTTTGTTTATGGGAATTTGAGCTCTACTTCCCCCCCCCCCGGATTGTTTTGAGTTCGGACGATTAGGACTATGGTTTGATATTTTTAGAAGAATTTGAGCTCCAGTCCGGATTGTGTTGAGTTCAGCCAATCAGGACTAAGGTTTGGTGTCTTTTGTAGAATTTGAGCTCTGTCTGCCCCCAATCTGGATTGTGTTAAGTTCAGGCAATCAGGACTAAGGTTTGGTGTCTTTAGAAGATTTTGAGCTCTGCTTGCCCCCCAGTCCGGATTGTGTTGAGTTCAGACAATCAGGACTAAGGTTTGGTGTCTTTAGAAGATTTTGAGCTCTGTTTGCCCCCCAGTCCAAATTGTATTGAATTCAGACGATTAGGACTAAGGTTTGATGTCTTTAGAAGAATTTGAGCTCTAGTCTGAATTGTGTTAAGTTCATGCAATCAGGACTAAGGTTTGGTGTCTTTAGGAAAATTTGAGCTATGATTGCCCCCAGTCCGGATTATGTTGAGTTCAGCCAATCAGGACTAAGATTTGGTGTCTTTAGAAGTTTTTGAGCTCTGATTACCCTCAGTCCGGATTGTGTTGAGTTCGGACGATTATGACTAAGGTTTGATATCTTTAGAAGAATTTGATCTCCAGTCCGGATTGTGTTGAGTTCGATTAATCAGGACTAAGGTTTGGTGTCTTTTGTAGAATTTGAGCTATGTCTGCCCCCCAGTCCGGATTGTGTTAAGGTCAGGAAATCAGGACTAAGGTTTGGTGTCTTTAGAAGATTTTGAGCTCTGCCTGCCCCTAGTTCGGATTGTGTTGAGTTCAGACAATCAGGACTAAAGTTTGGTGTTTTTAGAAGATTTTGAGCTCTGCTTGCCCCCCAGTCCGGATTGTGTTGAGTTCAACCAATCAGGACTAAGGTTTGATGTCTTTAGAAGAATTTGACCAAATGATAACTCCTGGTAGCGGGGATACTCCTTCGACGCCGTGTCTGGATCTTTCGCCGCTGTGAAGGTGTAGCTGTCATGGGGCTCCTACAAAATAACACTAGAAGGAGGGTTTGGGTCCCGCGGCGCCTTCGGTGTGGGAGTAAGAACTCGCTTATGGGAAAGATGAAGATAGATAGGAATGCAGGGTGGTCGTGTGTGTATATGAGTGTGAGAGAGTGATTAACCCCAAAACCTTACCTTCTTGGACTATTTATAGGTCAGGGGTAGGGTTTTGGGGTTGGTACCTTTGAATCGTAGTCGTTGGTGCTAGGAGCGGAGGACACCTGGACGGGGTGGATGCTTTACACGTGCCAGGATGAGAGTGATTGTGGAATGTTCGAAGGATCTTCTGGCACATACCTAGATTGTGCTCATGATTGATGAATAACAGTTGTCCCTATCATGCGTTTTGGCATGTGCCTCACGTGCGGGGACTTCTCAAGGTCAGGTTTGCGGCACTAGACTAGTCTGAAATAGTAGTGTGCGGGACCGGATGGAGTTGGGATTCCAGACCTAGTCATTCTAGGAGCTATATGTACTATCAACACTAGTACTGCCACAATTTTGACTGGTATATTTTTTAATATTTTATTTTCTTAAAAAAATTAAATTTCATATGCAATTATCCAGTTGTGTTAATTTCCCGCAATATAAATTATAAGAAATACAGTTCTTAGTTCCTCAGGCTCGGGCAATCTCTTCATAGTTCTTATTTTGGTCTGTGTAGATCAGAGTTTTCATGATAAAGGAGCTAACACTTGAAGTAGAATTGGAAAGAATGTAGTCCTGAAATTTAAAGGGTATTTGAACATATATAAAAAAAGCTTCTGACTGCGACACGCTGGGAATGAAAAAAATGATTAGATGTGTGTATTGAAGTAGATGAGACATAATGAGTAGGATCTGCATAATAAAAAGTAGAATCAGCAGGACACTGAGAGATACTTGAAAATTTGAAGATGAAGAATATAAAGGAGACGTGGATACAGTATTCATGTATGCCCACTGGAATTGGATGTAAAGTTGATAAAAGTTGATTTTAAGTTGCAAATTTCCTCTCAACTTTGCTAGTTTGTTGTGGGACGCCAGGTAAGCATCTTTACTGAGTTACCTCTTTTGATGCAAACAAATGATGACAAGCACCTTTAAATTTTTAGTTTGATTATTACTTCAAATATTTTTTACTGTCTTGTCAAAGTGGTTGCTAACGTAAGCTAATTTTTTTTGAAATTATGCTAGCTACTTGATCATTGGTGTGCAACAAGTGAATCAAAGTAACTCTTGAATGGTCCCTATAAATCTCTTATTTGTTTTATATATAATAGGAGAAGGAGGTTAATATTCATGAGATTAAAAAATCTCATTGAAAAGACTAAATTATGGGAATTGAATTAATATATTTCATTCACTTATATAATCTCGTAGCACTACACCATATTGTCACATGTGCTTTTTATCATACACATAATATGTAAATGTGATAAATAAATATTTTATTTAACTTTAAAGGTAATTACTTGAATTCCGAAAAAAAATAGTTACTTGAATATTTGAACAATTATTTTTTTTTTAAAATGAATTCCAGATATAAAGTTAGGCATAGTACATAAATGGATTATTATCTGATTTATTAATCATTTTTTAGTTTGAAAATAGATCTCATATATTTTTAACATATTTTTTATTATAAAAAGTAATTAAAATGTACATATATATTTTTTTAAAAAAATATTGAAAATAGAACGATTATATATAAATTATTAATATTTGTTTTACATATTTAGATAAGTTCGAATTATAATGAGTCAATGCATTTTAATTTATTTCGAGTTTGAAATCAGAACTTGGCCTATAGTTAAAAAAATACTCAAAATTTGACTATATGGCCCGACCGAAAAACATCGTCAAATTCTACGTTTAGTAAATTTAAATTACAAGCTCGACGAGAATATCTTACCAATAATGTAAAATATTTTAATATTTTATGATAATATAAATTAATGTGTTTCATGTCTTTAAAGATCAAGTTAATTGATTATTTGTATTAAAATTACTAATTTCACTGGTAGCGCATTATTATTTTTGGGACTTGTCCCGATTTTAAAAGTATTCGAAATTTGATATGAGATCTCACAATATTTGTTAAAACTATGATGATATATTAAATCAATTTATTTTTTAGTTTTCACTTAAAAAGAATTCTTTTAGATAAGAAATATTCATTGATCAAGATAATGTTGTACAAATATTTTGAATTATTTTAATATTTCGAATTAGTCGAATAAAAGTTAAATATATTATATAGTAGCATTTGATTCAATGCATTTTATACTATTTAAAGAATATATATATATATATATATATATATTGTTCAATAATTTGAAGGAATTAACCAGTTTAACTGATATTTATAAAACTTTATCGAATTGAAAAATATTTAATTTTAGGAGAATACTATACAATGTTATCAATTATTATAAAAAGAAATATTAGAGTCGTAACGAAATAAACTTAAAACGGTTCAAATAACGATATACTTACAATTTTTTTTTGAATTCTTGAAAAAAAATCATGAATATCAATAATAAATCTTTACAATTTATAATTTAATTTTATGTTACAACCATGGTTGATATTCGGTTGCGTAAAAATAGATATGGATTGTTTGTCGGTGATAATATGAATATTATATATAAATTATTGCAATTTATTTATCACCTAATTTTAATTTTTGAATAATTATAAATGCATGTTATTTAAGTAATTAATTGTCTCACTATATGTTAATAATAATTATACATGTACATAATAAGATATTTAGCATATAGATAATTGAAATCATCTTAATTTACTAAGAAATGTAATATATGATAATTTGTATGCTCAGACACATATATGACTTAATCTTATTTTGTAAAGAGTAGTGTAAATAAAAAACTAACATTTTTCCATACATGCATACGTTGAATTTCAAAAACTAACATTTTTCATTAAAATCAACTTTTATATTAACAGTAGTGTAAATTTTATATTATTATATATTATAATTGCAAGTCATTCGGACTTCAGTTATGCATTTTTTATCTTTTTAAATTGAGTAAGTTAATTGTAAGTTAGCACTGAACTCAGTAATAATATCGATAATTACATATAATTTATTTAAATAAAATACAAAATTTTTGGTCAACTATGTATTCAACATATATGTTGTTAATTTTTAGTTTTTTTTCTTTGTAAACATAGTAACGATATTTTACAGATTAAGTTTAATCGTTTCGTTTTAAACGTACACTGACTATTATATTTATATTTATTCATTAAATTTAATTATATAACACAAATATATATATATATATATATATATATATATATTACTTAATGAGCTATCCGACTCAACCGTTCAAGTCTATCCAAAATTTCAAATCGAATATGACGGGGCACATTTTTCCATATACATGCATGTGTTTACTAAAGTAGGAAAGATAATATTTAGTAAAATATATAACTTTTTTAATGTTAAAAATTTGTTAATGACAAATAATTGAAAAAATATTATACATTTAAATAATTTTAAATTATTCTCTTGAAATGAGTCACATTAATTCTAAAAATACTAATATAAAACAAAAATTGCATTGTAAATCAACATGAATGCTATGTTTTGACGAGGTAAATTACTAGTTGTAATAAAAATTTTATAGTTAACTAATATAATTATATATACTTATTTTTTATTGGTGACTATATATACATTATTATGTCATTCAAATAATAATTCAAATTTCAGGTATATTATTCATCTTAAATATAACTATTTTTAATGTATATATTATACGAAACAAGTCAATTTAATATAAAATAAATTAAATAATGGGTTGAACATATCTAAATTACATGTTTATATATAAATTAGTTTTTATTTTACTATCCTTTTGTTTATCAATATTATATATTACTTTTTTATAAAATAATATATCATAAGTCACATGTATAACTTATTTATTTAAGATAAATATTTAATATCTAAAATATAACATAACATATTAAAATTTACATGTACAACTGTTTTTTAGTTAATTTTGATTATGTAATAAAATTAATTTTTGTACTTCAGTTATTATATTTTGTTTATGAATTTTAGTTCTTTATTATTTCATGTAATTTTTTTAAATATTAATATTTCTTAAGATACTTTTTTAGATTTTGAACATATACTTATAATCTCATGCTATCTCATGCACCGCTTTATTTGCGGGTTCTCTTATTGTGATGATTTGGAAATCACTTATAAATTAGTCTACTGCAACCTGCAACCTGCAACCTGCAACCTGCAACCTGCAACCTGCAGTTCAGCCAAATATGTGGCTTGCTGCATTTCCAGCTAATGATTTCAAGATGATTATAGATGTCAGAGATTTGTATAGATGGTCATTGTACTAACTTCTGAGAGAAAGATATTGCTAGGGATTTCTTTTTGCCAGGATTTTATTTCTAAGGAATGCACAGCATCACTCTCATTTTTAAACATATTTTTCCAACAAAATCAGTGTCCACCAATTAATTTGTAGCCAATTTGAGAATTATATTGTGGACGGGATAAGAATCAAATTAATCACTCAAGTTAGGGTCATATATCATTTTGTTCTCTAATCTTAACTAATATAATAACTCGTGCAAGACACGAGTCATTTTCTAGAATTTTTTTATATATCACGTAATTATAATGTTTGTAGAGTAACTCCAACAATATCCTTATATAGGCTCATGAGTCAAATTTTGAAGAAATGGAGATAAAATTTCTCTCCAACAAGCTCCATTTCCCCTAACATTAGGAGTTTTGAATGCTTCCTCACTTTTAGAGTGAATATTCCCTTAACTATTATTATATTATATTTTTTTACCCGTTATTTTATTGATAGCCTATAATAATACAGACCCAATAACAGAGGCCCAGGGCCCAATTACAAGAGCCCAGGAAGTACTCAGCTATAACCTTGAAGGGTCCAGGACGCGTGGCAACATCACCACCGTCCAGGTACCCCGGATCCAGAACGTTCCTACGGTCCGGATTCGATAGTACTCTAACGCATCTCAGGCGTCCACATCCCCTACAGTCCAAAAGGCACACCTACGGTCCAGATTAAAAGGTACAAACCCCTAAACCCTAGTAGGGGCCCTATAAAAATCAGGACAGAAGGAAGGTTACAGGTGACATACTCTCTCTCTCACATATACTTACATACACACACGTACACACCATAAATATACTCGCATAATTCCCGTTTTGCCCCCTTTTCTCCTTAGAGCCCTTTCTCATTCTCACGCCGGAGGTGCCGCGGGGACGCCACCCCCCTCCGGTTCTGTTTTGTAGGTTCCCACCCTATAGTTACACCGCTCGCCGCCGCCATTTCTGTCCAAACGGAGTTTGAGTCCGGGCTCGGCAAGGAAAAGGCCCCGGGGCGATTTGGGATTATCATTGGCGCTAGAAGGAGGGGCTTCGAACCTCCGTCCGGTGGTGTTCATATCCGCAACTTCTACCCTACCCATCAACTTGGAATACCATCCCTCAGTAAGAACGCCACTCCCAATCTCTTAAATCTGTTTTTTACGAATTATATTACTGTGAGTTTGTGGTACTGTTGAATAACCATGACTACAAGAAAGAGCAAAGCACACTCAAACCTAGGGATGAAAATATGGAAGATCTGGATGAAGGGCTCCCCATAACCCAGACTCCCTCTCAAAATCTCCAACCAGGAGACCAGAGAATAGTCATCGAGAAAGCTGCCCATAAGCACACTGGGACTTCCGCCAACCCCTAGGGAAACATGACCCCGGATCAGATACAGGCGGCGATGGACCTGTGGAAGGAAAAACATAATGCCGAACCTGAGACCCGCCCAGGGGATCAGTGTGAACGGTCCGGAGAATCCCGGGGTTCCGTCTTTGATCGGATTGCAAAGAATTTAAAGAAACCACCAGAGGATGCCAGGGATGAGATAAAGAGAGCTGCCCTCCGGGAGAAAATCCGGAAGGAAGAAGAAGCCAAAGCTCAAGAAGCTATCGAAAAGAGAGTCCCAGAGGAAGAGGCAAAGCTAAAAAGAAAGGCACACCGGATTCATGTTTCTTCCGACTCGGAGCCGGAAAAGGAATCTAAGCAAGAACAAATGGCCCGGGTCCTTCGGGATCTCAAAAAAAAAGTAGAGGGCGATATGGAAGTGGGGGCGGCAGCCACCCTGTTCACCAAGAAGTTGGAATCTACCCCCAGAGAATCGGGCCTAAAGCCCTATAATTTTGACTCTTTCGATGGGTTGGCTGACCCCGAGGAGCATCTGAACTATTTCGAGCAAATCTCTAATATTTATGATTATAGTGACCTAACCAGATGCCGATTCTTCGCATCAACATTAAAGGGGGGAGCTCAGAAATGGTTCGGCCGCATTCCATCCCGGAGTGTGGAGTCCTGGAAAGACTTCCGTGAGATATTTTTGAAAAGATTCAGGGCCAACCGGATGAACGAGCTGCAAATGTGTCATTTGGAAATAATCCAGCAAAGAAGCAAGGAGTCCCTCCCGGAATTCATCAAAAGATTCCAGGAAGCAGTTAACCAACTCTCCAACTTAGAAGAAAAAGAGGCAGTGATCATTTTTCGAAGGAACTTACACCCAATATCCTGCGAAGGCTATGTCAAAGGCTTGATTCATAGAGAGTCCCAGAGCCTAGCATCAGCATACGCCTTGGCATCAAAGTTCATAAAGGAAAATGATTTCCTCAAGTCAATGAAAATGAATTGAAGAATACATGATGATGATGAGTCTCTGGAGCGATGCTCGTCGTCCCGGAGAGACAAAAGATACAAGCTTGACAGGCAAGCCAACTACATTCAGCAATCTCGGGGAACCCCACCCCGGGAGACGTACACCGAATCAAGAAAGAATGAAAGAAAACCCAAGACCAAGAAAGAACCCAAGCCGGAACCGGAGTGGACACCCCTCAATAGGCCCCGGGCCGACATCTTGCACGAAGTTAAGGGTAAGCCGTTTTATTACCCACTAAAACCCTTGCTGGCGCCTCCCGAGAATAGGGCCCGGGACAAGCATTGTGGCTATCACGAGGATCATGGCCATACCACTGAAAACTGTTTCTCCCTCAAGATGTTCATAGAAGACCAGATCAAGAAGGGAAACATGAACCAATATCTTCAAAGGGGGTCAAATGACAAAGACAGGGCCCCGGGAAGAGGCAAAAATATGGTGAATGTTGTTTTTGGAGGCACAACTTCTCCACCTCGGAGCCCGGACCAGGAGAATGATGTAATGATGATCCAGACTCTGGATGATGAGCCGATCTGCTTCTCTTATTCTGATTATGAGGGGCTCGATCCGGACCACAACTTGGCATTGGTGGTGACCCTAGATGTCGCAAATAATGAGGTAAAAAGATTTTTAGTTGATAATGGTTCATCTGCTAATATTGTATTCGAGCACACACTTAACAGGATGGAGCTCGACCACCTCTGAATGGACCCATGTCTTGAAGATCCCTTGTACGGATTTGGGAACACAATGATTCCAATCCGGGGCATCATTTATCTCCCCATCATCTTTGGAACCGCACCCCGACAGGTCTCTCATATGACGAAGTTCTATGTGATAAGCGCAACCTCCTCATACAACATGATCCTTGGAAGGCCCACTATCAACAAGCTCAGGGCAATCCCCTCAACTATTCACTTAAAACTCAAATTCCCCACCCCGGGAGGCGTTGGAGAATTGAAAGGAGACAGGGAAATGGCAGGGAGATGCTATGGTCAAGCCCTAGTCATGGTAGAAACGGAACCGGAGAACAGGAAGAAGATAATGTCCCGACCAAAGGGACAAAGCAGAAAGAAGCATCGAGAACACCTTAGTAAAAGGGCCCACTTGGATGTAAATATGATTAAAGACTCCGGATACAGCATAACCAACGCTGATGCCCGGATTCAGAAATTTGTAGAGAGCAAGGAGAAGACAAAGGTAGAACCTGCCCAACAGACAATCGAGGTAGATTTGGAACCCGGGAAACCCACCCGGAAAATCAAAATCGGCAAAGGCCTGGAAACCACCTTCCAGAAGGAGCTTATCGATCTACTGAAGAAATACGCTGACGTGTTCGCTTGGTCCCCGGAAGACATGCCGGGGATTGATGAATCTGTGGCCATGCACAGCCTGGATGTAGATCTAAAGCAAAGACCAATCAAGCAAAAACGAAGGAACTTTGCCCCAGAGAGACAGCAGGCAATCGACCAAGAAGTTGAAAAGTTGTTAAAGGCAGACATCATCTGTGAAATTAAGTATCCGGATTGGCTAGCAAACGTTGTGATAGTCAAGAAACCCAATGGAAAATGGCGAATGTGCGTGGATTATATAAGTCTCAATTCGGCGTGTCCTAAAGACTCGTACCCCCTGCTTAACATTGACCAGCTGATAGATGCAACCTCGGGCCATGTTATGCTAAGCTTCATGGATGCTTTCTCGGGATACAACCAGGTCAAGATGAATCCGGCAGATATCGCGAAGACGGCATTCATTACACACCGGGTTGTCTACACTTTTGTTATGATGTCGTTCGGGTTAATCAACGTCGGGGCAACATACCAGAAAATGATGAATACCATCTTCAAAAATAGCTGGGCAGGAACATGAAATCTTACGTTGATGATATGATCTCTAAGTCGGTCACAATCCCAGACCACGTCCAAGACCTCAAGGAATGTTTCGACAATTTGAGGAAGTATAACATGAATCTGAACCCAGAAAAATGCGCATTCGGGGTCCCCTCCGGGAAGTTTCTCGGTTTTCTGGTCAATGAACGAGGAATAGAAGCCAACCCGGAAAAGATCAAAGCTATAATGGAAATGACAGTCCCCCAGACTCAAAAGGACATTCAGAAGCTTGCAGGATGCTTAGCAGCCCTTCGAAGATTTATCCCAAAATTGGCAGAAAGGTGTTTGCCTTTCTTTGAGCTGTTAAAAGGGGCCCGGAACAAAAAGTTGATTGACTGGACCCCGGATTGCCAAACAGCATTTGAGGAAGTCAAACGACATCTGATGAACCCGCCTATCCTGTCAAAGGCAAAGCCCGGAGAACCTCTTTATCTCTACATAGCAGCTGGAGAAAGAGCGGTATCTTCTGCACTCGTTCGGGAGGAAAATGGTTCACAAAGCCCGGTATATTATGTAAGTCAAGTCCTGAAAGACGCTGAAACCCGGTACCCAAACTTGGAAAAATTCTCTTTGGCCCTTGTGCACTCGAACAGGAAGCTAAGGCAATATTTCCAAGGCCGGGAAATCAAGGTCATCACTAGTCAACCACTTCGGAAAATCATCCATAAGCCAGATGCCTCCGGGAGATTAGTCAATTGGGCGATTGAATTAAGTTAGTTCAATATCAAGTTTGTCCCGGGGACAACTATAAAAGCCCAGGCGTTGGCCGAATTCGTCATGGAATGCACCTTTCCTGAATTCCCGGAGACACCTAAACCCCAATCCGGAGAAGAAAAAGAGGCTAGCAACCGAGATTCTTGGACATTACATGTCGATGGTTCGGCTACAGCCAAAAGGTCCGGAGCCGGCCTGATCCTTTCCAGCCCGGGCGGATTCACAATCCAGCAGGCCATAACCTTCGCCTTCAAAGCAACAAACAACCAGGCTGAATATGAAGCTCTCATCTCCGGCCTCAGGTTAGCCAAATCCCTTGGAGTAATGAGTTTAACCATTTATAGTGATTCTCAGATTGTGGTAAGATAAACCAATGGTGAATATATCGCAAAAGATCCCAAACTGGCCCGATATCAGAAAATGGTAAGGGAAATCCTGGAAACCATCCCGGACCCAACCATCTTGCAGATAAACAGAGAAGAAAACACGAAGGCAGACGAGTTGTCCAAGTTCGACCAGAATACTTCGGATTTGAGCAGCTCGGTTTACTTCGAGGAGCTCGGAGCCCCCAACACCGATCGGCCCGAGGTATTATGTATTAGTAGCCCGGACAACTGGATGACTCCTTACATAGCTTATCTTAAGGACGGGGCCCTTCCGAAAGACCAGAACAAAGCGCGATACCTCAAATATAAGGCTGCCCGCTTCTTTCTGGAAGATAATCAGCTATATCGGCGAACTTTCTCTACCCCAACTTTAAAATGCGTTGATCCGGATGAGGCAGATTATTGTCTCCGGGAGGTGCACGAGGGAATCTGCGGAGATCATTTAGCCGCTAAAGCTCTAGCCTACAAAGTCATCAGACAAGGCTACTATTGGCCCACCATCCACGCTGATTCAGTTGCCTATGTGAAGAAATGCGGCAAGTGCCAAAAGTTCAGCAATGTGTCGAAGCAAGGTTCAAGTCTCCCCGGGTCCATTCTCTCCCCGATCTCATTCGCTATCTGGGGAATTGACATCATGGGTCCTTTCCCTCGAGCAAAAGGGGATCTTCGTTATGTGCTGGTGGTGATCGATTATATGACTAAGTGGACACAAGCCAAGGCTATGAGGACCATCAATCAGCAAGACTGCATCAAATTCGTAGATTCAATTGTGATGAGGTTCGGAATACCGATGGTTTTAATCTCAGACAACGGGTCGCAGTTCGTGGGTTCGGATTTTGAAGCCTATCTCAAGGAGCTCGGGATAAGGCACAGGAAAGCATCTGTGGCCCATCCTCAAGGAAATGGACAAGTCGAGGTCACAAACAGGACCATACTCTGAGGTTTAGAAAAGAGACTGGAAGATTCTAAAAAGAACTGGCCGGATGAACTCCCGAAGGTTTTATGGTCATACAGAACCACCATACGGACTGGAATTGGTGAGACTCCATTTAAGCTTGCCTATGGTACCGAGGCCCGGCTACCAGTGGAAACCGGATCCCCTTCTCATAGAGTGGTCAACTTTGACGAGGTCTCCAACATAGAAGGCCTCAGAACCAACCTCGAACTCTTGGATAAAGTAAGAGACCGGGCCGTAGAAAAAATGGAAAGCTACAAGGAAAAAACAAATCTTTACTTTGCGAAGAAGGCCACGATAAGAGAATATGTGGTGGGAGATCTAGTACTCCAGGACACCGAAGCCTCGGACCCAACTAACCAAGGGAAACTGCAGCCGAACTGGGAAGGCCCCTACGTAGTCAAGGAAGTGCTCCGTCCGGGAACTTACAAGCTGAACTACCTCAGCGGGACCGAGGTCCCCAACACCTGGCACGGAACCCGGCTAAGGAAATTCTACAAGTAAGAGAAAGGTGCACATTTTGGGAACATCTCTACATTTATACTATGATATTTTGATGTAAACGCTATTCCCATTCACCCCAGAATATAATTTTTGCTTTCGATATGAATGAAAAACTTTACTTTAAGCGTTCCATAATTTGAATCAATTTTATTATGTTGCTTATTTATTTACCATCAGATCTAAAAACACAACCCATGTATACTTAGAAAATTTCTATTTTACCCCACCCCGGGGTCCGCAAAAACACAGCCCATGTGTACTTTGAAAATTTCTATCAAATAGAAATTTACCCCTGCCCGGGGTCCTATAAAAACTCAACCCATGTGTACTTATAAAATTTCTACAAGTTAAATATTTTTACCCCAAATCGGGGTCTGCAAAAACACAGCCCATGTTAAATTTTCTAACATATACAAGTCAATAACAAAGGAAAGAAAGAAAAGCACAATCATATTAAACAACCCCGGGGAAACACGCCTCGGGGGGCAAATCGAAGTCATCCAAATTACAGACAAGGTAAATTAGTCAAAAGGCTGAGTTCAGACAATACTAAAAATAAAGAAACGAAAATTACATGCCAAGAAATGGCAAAGTTTTCAAGCTTCTGCTACAGGCTCGACAGGAGGAGAGGGAGGCTGCTCAGGATCACCTTCTGGAATTGGAGGCTGCTGGGCGAGTGGCGATCCGGGAGAAGGAGGGATGTTACTAGACGTTCCGGCACCAGACTCCATTGCCCGGATGGCTTCCTTCTCCTGCTCCAACCGGGTCTCCTCTTCAATATACCCCTCCAGGAAGACGTCGATTGTACCCCGAGGCTCTTCGCCGAGGTACTTCGAAGTAACATTCCAGCAGATCTGGATCTTCTCCAGTGCTTTGTCATTCAGCTCTTCGAAGTACGCGGGAGTCCCCCGGAACCCAGCCAGAACATCTACGGGAGTAGGCCGGGCGGCAAGATCATCCTTCAACTTCTTGTTTTCCGCCCTCATCTCCCGGACTGAAGCCTCGGCCCGGTCCTGCCTCTCCCAGACCTCGTCAAGAAGTTTCTTATGAGCAACAGCCTCCTTGGCACTTGCCTCATTCAACTCCTGTATCTCCCGGGATAGCCTCTCAGATTCAGTCTTGTAGACCTCGACAGCATCAGTGTAACACCCCCAAATCCGGGGTCGGGGATTCGGGTTGTCACGAGTTCCATTTCTCTTATCAATACTTAATCTTAACAGTCAACCAACTACTGCGTACTGTGACCCCACAATATACACACACCACAAGTTATAGTCTCAGAGATGAATACCAAAAATAACACAAGTCATTTTATTCCACAATTATAAGTCATTACACCTCAAAAGGGTTTCTAAATAAATTTACATATTCTTTGCCATTATTACAATTCATAATATACATAAGTCTGGTACATCAATAGTTGAAAACCTAGCCTATTGGTAGTCCCTACCTCAGCTACGGCGGCATCAACGCCTACAGGAAACTGCGGAACGTTTCCTATCCGCTCGCGAATTGGGAGCTTGATCCTGTTCATCTTGTATATCTGTTGTTGTGTGATGAAAGAAGAAAGCAAGGGTGAGCAACAATCCCACCGAAATAATATGTATAATAATTAACAATATATGAGCATTCTCATAGTACTCAAGAAAGTCTTGGTTAAGAAGAAATGAACCAAGTTGATATCTTAACGCGACCAAGTCACAAAATATTCAGTATATACATACATATATACTTTTCTCAATCTTTGAAATCCTCTGACATGTATAATATACACAGAGTTCCAGTTTATAACTGTATAAAAATATCGTTGCAAGGTGATCTCATATATCTAACCTTGTCTCAATGTTTTTCTGAAAATCTTTGATATGCATAAGATAATCATTTACTAGATATAAGTTTAAAAGATGAAGTTACAAGATACTCCAATATACTTATATCTTTTCCGAATACTACTTGAACTACCACCGTTCAAGTTATAATTAGTTTCAAAAGTTCATCACACTGATGAGACTACAAGATAAGACTTGAATAGATTCGATCTTTGAAATATCATTATATAATAATGAAGTTACGAGATACTTCATTAAGTCCTGATATATATATATATATACACACCTATATATATATATATTTCATACACTCCTTGAAAACCTCTGTTATGAAAATTATAAACAGAGTTGTAATATCCAATGAATTTGGAAAGGAGAAAACCTTAGCATAAACCTGATATCTTGCTGATCAGGCAAAGATACCAATAAGTAACCTTTTCTACTAGTAGATGGACGAATTCCCCACTGGTCATCACCCTGGCCGCAATAGGACCTTATGTTGGACTGTCACTCAGCCACTTACGCATTTGATGGACTCCCACTGAGCCACTTACACTTTTATGGACGCCCACTAAGCCCATGTTGCTTATGCCGACTCAAATAGATGAACTTACTTTCCGAAAGATGGGCAAGTAATCAAGATTTTTTCTCAAAACAGCAACCTCGTTGCGAATGTAAAATACACCACTGAGCCGGATCCCTCAGGTCTTGAGCGAGTATTTAAATCCCCTTCGAAAGGAAGATCTTAAATATCAAAATGAGTTTTGGGATCCGCTCTAACTTTTAAAAATCATTTTGAAGACTCGAAAACATTTTTAAGAATGTTTGGAGTAATGTTGATTTAATGAAATAAATCAGTCCCGATATATTATAAAATATCTGAATATTATTATTTAAATAATATTCCCATAAAGAATAATCTTTATATAAATAACTTGAAGTAGAAGTTTTAAACTCATACTTGAAATGAATATTAAATAACCAAAGATATACTTATACGAAAGTACTATCTTTATTTGAATAATCGAAAATAATTTTGATTATCGAAACATTATTCTTTAATAAAATAAAGAATAATATTTAGTAAATAAGCGGAGTCAAAAGTCTTCAAATGAATATTCAAAAATAATATTCATTAAATAAAATAACGGAGTCATAAATCCTCGAATGAATATTCAAAAAGAGTATTCATTAAATAAAATAACGGAGTCATAAATCCTCGAATGAATATTCAAAATAATATTCATTAAATAAATAAAATAAAGTTATCGAATAAACTTTATTCGATTAATAGTTTTGAAAACTATATCAATATATCCGAGTATAATATATATATATATATCAATATATATATATATAAATATATATATATTATACTCGGGAACATCAACTCCCGGTTTAGAAAAATGTTCACCTTTGGGCCCCCTATACTAAGGGTATACGCAACTACTGCTTATCTCTAGCATAGGTATTGTTATTCCTAGTGGACTAACAATGAGATTTACAGAAGGGGGGTTGAATGTAAATCTCAAAACTTTTTCAAGTTTTGAGCAGTTTATGAAAGTTGTGTGTTCAAGAGGAACAAGTGTGTGAATTGCTTTAAGCTAATACAGACAGATATATATTCAAGCACAAATGTAAAGAACACAACAGACCTTAAAAACTTTTCTGGTGGATTTGTTGTTCCACCAGAGATGGTATTTTAGAAAATCTGTGATTAAACAATGTTGATCACAGCTGCATCCTAGTACAAACTAGATGAATTTTCTCTCAATATTTTTCTAAACAGCTCTGGAAAATCTCTCTTCTAATTACTAGCTTCTACTTGGTTTATATATTACCAAGTGTACAAGTGAAGAACAATATAAAATACAGTAATAAAATAAGATCTTCACTTGCTTCTTTTCCTGTTCACTCCAGTACTTTGTTGACTATTGCATCTTTGTACTAAAGAAGAACGGCTGCTTTTTCTGTTGTTCCTGAAATTCGGCTACCACATCTCAGTTGTCTCTATCAACCCATGTGCCTCTGTTTGTAGGTACAACTACCCCTTATCAACGGCTAATCATCAGAACATCCGTTGAAGCTTTCATCCGTTGATGCACTCATCCGTTGAAGGATGTTATCCGTTGAAGCTTTCATCCGTTGATGCACTCATCCGTTGAAGGATGTTATCCGTTGATGACTTTATCCGTTGAAGCTTTAGAGACATCCGTTGAAGCTTAGCTTCTCATCCGTTGAAGGTCTTTAAGTCATCCGTTGATACCACTTCACTTATACAAAATTACAAGGCATGAAGTATTTACAATTGGCCTTCCTATCTGCATATCATCTAGTAGTCAACATGACTCATAGTTTCTCTCAACTTCCAAGAATTACATTTTGAATACAGAGACTGAAATATGCTACAACACTAGACTTATTTCTAAGTAAAGCTACACCATCAACGGATAGCCAAAGTGGTCTTATCCGTTGAGGCTACAGACACTAAATTTCTACTTAAGTATTTTGTTAAACATATCATCAAACTAATGCACATACATTCCTAACAATCTCCCCCTATTTATGTCTATAAGAATTGTAGGCATAAATTCAGGGTTAACTTGATGATAACAAAACACTTAACAGATATATAAATTGAAACTAAGTAGAAATTTAAAAATGCTGCAAAAGTGTATGTACTAGGAGGTAATTGAAGATTTACAGTGTTTCCAAGGACACTCCTTTAGTCTGAGCAAATCATCTTTTTCTTCTTTGTTCCCTGGTTTTCTTTCCTAGCCTTTTGTCATTTTCCTCAATTTGGAGTTGGAGTTGTCTGAAGAATTCAGCTTCATCTTCAACACTGACATCCAACTTAGATTGCATTTCTTTGAGAGTTTCATTGCTGGCAATCTTGAGTTGGTCTTCAAGTCTGAAAAATCTTCTGACTCCTTTATCATCTCTAAATTCCATCAACCAATGAGGTGATTTGTGAATTTTCATTTCCCTTTCTTGAATGAGTAAAGTCCTGGGTAAGGCATTGGGCTCCCTCCAAGTTTTCCTTATATTGGCTATCTTGTTGAGAATTTCAGTCTTGGCAGTTCTGGTAAAGCCAGAATCCTTTTGTATAGCTGAAAAGACTCTAATCAAGGTAGAGTAGCCTTCATCCAGAATCCTGTGGAGAGGCCATGTTCTTTCCCCAGCTCCTTTATATCTGAACACTAATCTCTCTGGTAGCTGTCTGTAGGCAGCTATTCCCCTTACATCCTCCAGCTCATCCAGATAGAGTTCAATGTCTGAAATTTCTTTTATGTCACAGATGTGAACATAATCATCTTTAGAAATGGGTGACTTAGGCTTAGGTTTTTGTTTTTGAGTGAATTTCTTAGAGGTTATGGGAGGTGTAGATTTTGGTTTTCTTTTCTGTTTCTTTGGTAGTGGAAGAGTGGTTAGAAAGGTAGGCAATTTGATAGTGTCCCAATCAATAGGTTCCTCTTTTGGAATGATTGGTTCACCATGGATGTTTATTGTGGGATCAGCAACAAGGGGTTCAGGTATGGAAGGTAGTGGTTTAGATATAGATTTGGTTACTTCAGTGTTATCTCCACTCCTTCTATGTGCCTTGGCCTTTCTTCTGTTTCCCTTCTGCCATTCCTCTCTTTCTTCCACACTCTCACCAAATATACTCCCTAAAACCTCATCTAGGTTTGTAGTCTTGTCTTCACCCCTGACTTCAATCCCTTTTTCTTTTTCAACTAGACTTGACTTTAGCTGTTGTTCAAGCTTTGCTTGTGCTCTTTTTTCAGCCTTTAATTGCTTGGCTTCTTCCTTTTTGGCTATTGAGAATTTGGGATGTCCTTGCATCACACATATGCTCTTTCCCTCTCTAATGATAATAGCTCTATTTCTCCTTACAGCCTCATCCATGGTCTTTTTGAGATAAGCAATACTCCTGCCTAAAATCTTGTTCTCATCAGCTTTTGGAGGAGGAAAGTCCACTTCTTTTAAAGGATTCTTTGTTGAGTCCTTATTGGATCTTTCATTGGGCTTGAGAATTATAGCTTGTAGTTCTTTGGAAGAAGCTTCTCCATCCTTATGACTCCCTACTGGCATGAGCTCCATGTTGATTGGTTCAATTTTTGTGCTGTATCTCACAGATGTTGATTTGTCTTGTGTAGAACCAAACAACAGTTGCAACCTTTCATCAATTCTCCTCCTTTGTTCTTTCACTTGAATTTCAGCTGCTGCTAGCTGAATCAAATCAATTCCATCAGGCTTGCCCTTGATTTGAATGATTGGAGAAGTAGTGATGGCAGGAACTAGCACTTTAGATATGTTGACTTTTGTAGATGGCTCTCCTTCCCCTTCCCTTTTACTCTCCCCCTTTTTGTTATCATCAAGGAGAGGGGTCAAGCCTTGTGCTTTTGCCAGCTGCATTAGGAGACTGGTTTGAGATTGTTGATTGTGAAGAATGGTGGCCACAGAATCTTCAATAACTTGAACTCTGTCTTCTAACTTGGCCAACCGTTTTTCAGTAACAGATTCTTTCTTCAATCTCAAAACCAAGTCCTGCAATGTACCATAGGGCATGACTGAATCCAATTTTTCTGAAGTATAGGTTTTCAAGTCAGCAATATCCTTCCTGAGATCATCCATACTCAGATTCTGCTTCACTTGCTGCAGCTTCATGAGATGCAGTGAGTCCAGGTGAGCTTGAAGGATAGCCTTGATACTTGCATGTGAAGTATTCTGAATGGCCTGTTGAATAGTGTTGATTTGTTTGACTAAAGAGACATTGAATTCCCCTGATCTATACTCCTTAGTCAAGGCCCATTCAGGTAGATTTGGAATTGAACTAGGGCCTTCATCTCCCCCTAAGTTCATGCTTCCATCAAAAGAAATAGAGTCATCATCATCAGAATTTGCTCCAAATTCCTCAGATGGCTCACCAGCTGTAGAAGGCATTTTGTGAATGGCAGCTTTATCCCTTTGAAGAGATTGTGTTGTGTGCACTAGATGTAGTGACCTTTCTGCCTCCTCATTGCCCTGAGCAGCCAACAGTTGATAGGCTATCACAGGATGAGTAAAAGTGTCAGCATCCAAGGAAATGTTATCAATTACAGCTTTGTAATGTTGCTGAAATTGTCTTTCCTTTTCAGCATCATCCACAATCATTGACTCATTAGTAATGGCTGGTTCCACCCTTGTATCTACTGTACCTGCTTTTCTCTCTTTTTCTCTATGTTCTTGCATCAGGGGCTCCCCCTGGCTCACACAACTCACTCCCTCACCTTCACCTACTAAGGTGGTACTCCACTCACTTACTTTTGCCATGCTGGAAGAAATAGCATGCATTTTTGAGCTCTCAATCTCTCCTTTTGCCTGGGAGCAACCCAGCCTCTCACTCAAATTGTCACTCCCTTCCCTCAATCCTAAGAGTGATTGCACAGTATTCATGTCTTCTACACTTGGGATTAATTCAGTTATTTGTGTAGAGACTGTCAACGGATGTGGAATATCCGTTGAAGGTGAAACTGATGTTATCAACGGATAACTGCTGTTAAGCTTATCCGTTGAAGAACAACCACTTGTCAACGGATGAGTGATATCCGTTGAAGAAGGAAAAGAAGTTGAAATTGAAAGTGATATAACTGTTGAATCTGTGTAGATTGATTTGAGATGTGGTGACACAGATCCTTCAATTATATCTGAAAGAATTTGCGGGTGATCCAACAAATCATCTAAGAGATGATGATCACCTGTATTTGAGTGGGGCTTCTCCCTGAGTTGTAAAGAGGGAGAATCAGGAATTGATGGGAATAACATATCCACATCCAGAGATGGTGATGAAGTGTTTGGTGATTGATGTGTGATTATTGTGAGAGAATGGGGCTGTGACTCCACATTTATTGGAGTCACATCAAACTGAGTTTGAGAAGGCATAGATACAGATGGATGTATCTGTGCAGTGTGTGCACCCTGTGTAGAAGATTGGGTTCTAGCCTTCTTTCTTCTAATAAAGGCTTTTGTTGGTGAGTATTTGGCTTTAGTGTCCCTCCCTCGTTTGTTCTGTGTTCCTGGTTTGGAACTATTTTCAATAGTAACATCCTTTTGGGAGGATGCTACTAGGGATGTGCTAGATACCTTTTCAACCACCACAGCTTTTTGAGAAACTGTGGCTTGGCTAGCTTGGGAAGCACTCAACTTTCCTTCCTTATCCTGGGGGTTTCTTTGATGTTCACCCCTCCCCTCACCACTCACACCCTGTTCACTCACCTCAGGGTTAATAGTTGGTGTTACAACTGTTGTCTTTTGAGAAACAACAGAGGTGGATTTCTTTGTCTTTGATTTTGAAAGTTTAGTTTTGGTGACCTTGGTAGAAATCTGTTGGGGCATCACAGATTTCATGGCCACACTAGAAGATAAAGAAATAGAGGGGTTGGAAGAAGTAGGAGTTGTAGAAGCAATTACCTCACCTACCTGAGGTGCATTCATGATTGGTAAATATACCAATGGCACACTGCTGTTAAGATCCATTCTCATCAAGTCTGCAAGAACTCTTTTCTCTTGTGCCCAGCACTTGAGTTTATTATTCTCATTGACTATGACTAAACCTTCAGCAACATGGTTAGCCAATAACATAAAGAATCTAGCATAATAGATGTTATTAGGTCTATTAGCTTTGTTACCTAATCTAGTACCTAATTCTAGCATCACATAGTTGCTAAAGTTAAAATACCTATCAGAAACAAGCATATAGAGCATATTAACCAGAGATGAAGTTATGGCATCAAAATTACTAATTTTCCCAGAGAAAACCTTTATAAAGGCATCCCCAAGGAAACTCCATTCTTTCCTAAGGCCTTTTCTTCTAATACTCCCTAAATTAGCAGAGTTAAGAGAATAACCTATGGAATCTAACATGCTGGATACATCACTATCAGTGTGTGGTGTCATGGCATTGTTCTCAGGCAATTTAAAACATGCTTGTAAATCATCACAGTTAATACAGTGAGTTTTACCTTTGAGAGTGAAGGAGATAGTCATATCCATGGAGTTGAACTCAGCAGTTGTCCAAATCTCCTCAACTACTTCACAGAAAATTGTTGGGGCTTCCAGCATTGCATAGCTAAGTTTACAGTTTTTGATGAAGTCCATCATTTTGTGATAGTCTGAGTGGGCTTCATTCTTTTCTACCAAAGCTATGAAATTGTTCTTTTCATAGATGAACCCAGATTGAGACATAATCTTCATGACTGGTGCCATTGTTGTGAGTAGAAATTGCAGAGAATAACTTGAAGTTTTTGCAGAGAGAAAATGGTAAATGCTTGAAATTTCAAGAAAGCGTAAAGTAAAAATGAACAATCAGAAGGACTTATATGCTTTCTCAAATTAATAAACAAAAATATAAAAGAAAGATTTATCAATAAATATGCGTTAGTGAATTTCAGCCGTTTAAGAATAAACTGTAAGTATTCTAAAAACTACCTTTAAAACCAATACATACAGATGTATGTATGAGTATCAACGGTTAAGACAATAGAATCAACGGCTGTTAAACACCTGAATCGATTGATGTGACATTTCAACGGATAAGGCAAATTGTCATCCGTTGAAAGGTACTTCAGTTTTATCCGTTGACGGATAAAACTTCCAGAAATGTATTTGTCTTTCAACGGATAATGACTATCCGTTGATAGAGCAATTTTGACTTTCAACGGATAGGGAACATCCGTTGATGGAATAAACTATGTTAAAAGTCAAATTTGTTCTTGGCAACTAATATATTTCAGGCTTCAATTCAAATTGCAATAAAGACATGAATTTTAAGAGTAATTAAGCATACCTAGCTCACTTACCAATCTTGTGAATGTTGATTCATCAAGTGGCTTGGTAAATATGTCAGCAATTTGTTGTTCACTTGGAACAAAATGTAGTTCCACTGTACCATTCATGACATGCTCCCTAATGAAGTGGTACTTGATATCAATGTGCTTGGTCCTTGAGTGCTGCACAGGATTCTCTGTTATGGCTATGGCACTTGTGTTGTCACAAAAGATAGGAATTCTATCAACATGAAGTCCATAGTCAAGGAGTTGGTTCCTCATCCATAACACTTGAGAACAGCAACTTCCAGCAGCAATGTATTCAGCCTCAGCTGTAGAAGTAGAGACTGAATTTTGCTTTTTGCTAAACCATGATACAAGCTTGTTTCCCAGGAATTGGCAGGAGCCTGTTGTACTTTTCCTATCTATTTTGCAACCTGCATAGTCTGCATCTGAATAACCAATTAGATCAAAGCCAGATTCTCTAGGATACCAAATACCTAAATTTGGTGTACCCTTGAGATATCTGAAAATCCTTTTGATAGCAATTAAGTGAGACTCCCTAGGATCAGCTTGGAATCTAGCACATAGACATGTAGCAAACATTATATCTGGTCTGCTAGCAGTTAAATATAAAAGTGAACCAACCATGCCTCTATAACTTGTAATATCCACAGACCTTTCAGTCTTATTTAATTCAAGTTTGGTGGCAGTGGCCATGGGAGTTTTTGCAGATGAACATTCCATTAAGTCAAACTTCTTTAAAAGATCATAAATATATTTAGTTTGACTAATGAAAATTCCATCACTAACTTGTTTACCTTGTAAACCAAGAAAATAGGTTAGTTCTCCCATTAGGCTCATTTCATAATTACTTTGCATTAGCTTAGCAAACTTTTTGCAAAGTTTATCATCTATAGAGCCAAATATTATGTCATCTACATAAATTTGAACAAGTATACTAGAGCCATTAACATCCCTAAAGAAGAGAGTTTTATCAACAGTACCTCTAGTGAAGTGATTCTCCAAAAGAAATTTTGATAGGTTTCATACCAGGCTCTAGGTGCTTGCTTCAGTCCATAGAGTGCTTTCAACAGATAATACACATAGTCTGGAAAATTTG